>NC_071257.1:30218680-30291180 GCF_023375685.1 Ictalurus furcatus | reverse complement strand
CCAGACTGCACATGTGCCAGCGGACCTGAGAGGAACTAGGGAGCAGCGGCGAACGAGGGAGCTTCACCGATAGGTCCTTCGTTCCCTCCAGGGAGCGATGTGGAAAGGACTCCCTCTTCCCAGGACTCAGAAAAAACGTGAAGGGGAATCATGGATAAATGAGAGGAGATTACAGTGAGACAGAGATTAATCTGGGCCAGTGTGCGTGTGTGTGTGTGTGTGTTTGTGTGTTTGTGGGTTTGTAATAGAGGATTGACGTTCACTATCGATGAATGAGGTTCATGACCAGACATAGCTGTCTTTTCATGATTTATTATTTTTTTTGCTGCACATGTTTTGAAGAGATTTATATGAAAGCCAAAAGCCTTAACAACAGGTAATGAGGTAATGAAATGATTTCAATGTCTGTAGGAATTTAGGCTTGACAGCATATTCGAAACAGGACTGAGTTATCCAGTGAGGAGAAGCACACATATTTCATACACATTCTGCCAGGCTTCAGGATAATCTATCAGAAATAACCACTATGTTCCATGGATTCCGCAAAAACATAATCTCTTACTGTTCTGTAACACCCTCAACTATATAACCACATGTTCATGTCTGTTAGGTCTACCACATCTCATTGCTTATATTACCTTTTTTTATAAGCACTCGTTTTGTATATTGTCTCAAAAAAAAAAAAAATAGCGCACAGTCACTTAGTCTCGGCATCGTCTGAATTTACAGAAGTGAACCATGTCTCAGTGCTGCTTTACTGATTTAGGGCTGTATTCAGTGTTGGTGACTTAAGTCCACGCGTTACATCAATATTTAAGCAGGGAGATATTTGTAAGCTAATAAAATAGCACTTGATCCAGCACATCCTATCATTTTACCTTTTATTTATTGACATTGTGCTTAATGACGACTTAATGTAGCCAGGAGGTCATGAAATCCTAATGTGTGCACAGGATATTGGTTATTTGATCATGCTATTTTGATTTGTTTAATAAAATTGATAAAATAATGCCAATGTTTTTGTTAATTCGATGTGCTTTCCTGTAAAAAAAGAAGAAAAAAAGAAAAAGGAAAAAAAGTCCACGGTTTGAAGGATAAGCTTTCCAAACATTCATCTGCTACCCTTTAAGCTCACTTTAATTTAATTCATAACTTTACACTAAAAAAACCAAAAACAGTATCTTTAAAGGGATGATACTATTAAATAATTAATAGTGCCAATTTTATGTATTTAATATTGGCCTCAAATTGCACTACGTCATATTTTGGTGCATTTGCAGCCCAAATCATGACATATTGTGGTTACGTTAAACTGTCAGATAATAGCACTGGACTTATTACTGCTCCTCACTCGAGCTGATATCATGTGAGAAAATTGGTTTGAGAATTGTGCGTAACTGACACACGCCTTTGTTTTTCTCATGCGGTTTCTAAATGGTGCTTAAGTTCAGTCTGAGTTCTAAATGCACAATTTCTGTATGAAATCCTCACTGCATGCGCTTAAGTCAACTCTGAATACAGCCATTAGCGACCAGCGGCGTGGGTTACAGTTTACATGTTCTCAATGTCCATGTATATGGTTTCAACTAAAGGGCAAATTGAGGATATGGTAAACTACAGGGTAGTACTCTGTGAAACAAAGCATAGTTCTCTGAAACTGTGTTTTTCCCTTTCCCTTTTTTCCCCCCCATAGAATGCCATTAATAGCTAAAATATGCATTGAGAATGCATCCAGGAATCAGGCACTGCTGTTTGTTTTACAGATGTTGCCTATTTGTACGAGGCAGGATCTTATGATCTTAGTCTGTTTTCACTTGGCAACATCCGTTGCCATCACGAAAGCACGAACACATGAAACATTATCGACTCGTGACAACACCTTCCAAATATGGCAAATACAGGATTACAGGATCGGGTTCGGATTACAGATCTAGTCTTAAAATGCCGGATATACTGTATGGGTCAGTGAGAAAATATTACTACAGTATCACAGAGTGATCAATAAGAGAACACCGAATGCCTTTCTTATTAAAGTTGCATAACTCCTTCATCCATACTTTCTACAGATTCACTTTGTGCACAAGACTTTAGAATTCTAAAAAAAAAAAAAAAAAAAAAACTTGTTTACAGCTTTAGACTTTTGTGTATAGGTCATTTAAAAGAATCTGTAGATTCACAGCAACGCCTTATGATTGTGAATTTTAGATGAAATAACTGTAGCCAATAATATTCATTCTAATTACAAATGGTCTATTTTGTGAATATTTTTTTTTTTTTTTGTATTGTATTTTCCTAACAGTTCATAAAGAAGTAATAAGCTCTTATTGTAAATAACAAGGAAACTGAAATGAAATGTATTTAAAAGGAATTGTATATCATGTACATATGATGATGGGAAGTATGGAGGCTGTGCGTTTGGTACGGAGCCTTGATTAAAAGCAGACGTTGTGGAAGCATGTAAAGCTCCTTTTATAGGAGAGTTTGCGTACATTTAAGTGCAGAAAGCCTATTTTACATCTTCATTTTTGTCTATACAGTGGCATTTAAGATATCTCCATAGAGAATTATTACTATTAAATTATTTTTTTTAGAACACCTCTAAATGTTTTGTTCAAGTCGCCTTTAATGAGTCCTTATTGTGCATTAGTTTTCTACAGTTGTTCCTGAAAGAAAAAAAAATGGCATTGAAACTTGGTGCCCTATTTCCCGCTAGACAGAAATCCCCCCCCCACCCCCAACCCCCAACCCAGTGTATATTTACAATGTTTAAATGATTAAAGAATGTATTTTGTATTACAAGCCTGGCTCATAATTTCTGAATTTTGAAATAAGTTAATTAAAATTGTGCTTTAAAAATGGTCCATTGCCCGTATCGGACACTTTCTCCTTAAAAAAAAAGTTTAATAATAATAATAATAATAATAATAATAATAATAATAATAATAATAATAATAATAATGCCCTTCTAGTATAATCAAAGTTAGTGATCACAGAGAAAATAATATTTGTCAACTTCATGTAGACTATAGCTCCCTGGGATAGGCTCCAGGTTCCCCGTGACCCTGAAAAAAAAAAGGAGTAAGCGATAGAAGATGGATGGATGGATGGATGTAGACTATAAAAATTAAAATGAGGATGTAGCTGGAAAAATCTTTCTCACACATGAATTGTGTGAATTGTGTTGAGATTTTTATATTATTGATTTATACTTACATGAAAGCAAACAATATATATATATAGTACATAATTATATTATTTAATAATGTAATTCAAAGATGGAAATTACACATATGTTGGTCTGTGTAGCTTAAATAGACATTATTATTATTATTATTATTATTATTATTATTATTATTATTATTATTATTATTATCAAATGAAAATAGTATGTATTAATAATAAGAGGACTGAGGACCAGTATGACCAATTTGTCAATAGTTTGTGTTTATTTTCTATCTAATTAATTTAAAAAATAAAAGTACCAGATCTAATTTGTGAGTACATTTGACTTTTTATAGAGTGAGGTTTGAAAAAGATTTCACCACTGCGCTGCACACGTCGGAACAAAACGTCAAATATAACTCTTTCAGTTCATTGAAAAGCTTTGAGTCGAATCCTCCAGGTTACACTGCATTCACTGTAAGTGATCTTTATTCAATGTACTCTGAACTGACATTTATTGCTCTATATAGTCGGCCGTCTTGCGTTGCAAATAAGCAACCTGTGTGCATTTTTCCCCCCGTCGAGGACCCGCCGCCATTTTCATGACTGGGTTCACATTTACAGGCCTGACACATCTATAAAACTCAGCGCAGACTGCAGACTGGGTCTTTGTGCGTCTGGCTGACTGGGCAGAAGGATAGGCAGAAAATACTGAGTGCTTATTCTTAAACCTTTTAACATGAGAAACTACCAGCAGTGCTGGCGCTGTCTATATAACTCCCCTCTGACCGAGGAACCAGGCCTTAATTGTGTCCGCTGTAAAGCACGCCTCCTGCTGTGACTCTCAGACGAACGTTTTGAAGTGAAACAAATATGTAACGTGCAACTGTTGGATTCTGTAAAATTTCAGCACCACTTCAGAGCGACGTAAAACAACAAAATTGCTTACGGATGGAGGAAAATAACCCAATCAACCACTTCATAAGCACATAACCTTTATGTAGTATTCTCAGTACTGCAGTAGGGTTTAATTTTTACAAGAACAAGAAGTGTAATTTACATGAACACATCATGATTCACTGAGTTTAGCCTTTAGTGTTTCTTTGTTTTGTTTTGTTTTTTTTACTAGTTTTGCTTAATATAGATTACAGAATGAGTTTCGAAGAGACTGAACGTCTTGTAGTGAAATGATATTAACATTCCTTTTAAGCTGAGCTGGCAGTTTATTATTTCCTAGCTCATTATACCTAATAAACTGGCAGTGTATAGATATATACATACACTGAGTTAGTGGTGTATTATAGTAGGAATACTGATTTGGTAACTAGTAAAGTGGCAGATTATTGTATACAACAGCACACATATTGACTTACTGAAAAGGTTGACATTTAGTAAAATATTTCATCCATCCATCCATCCATTTCATCCATCCATCCATCCATCCAATTCATACATCCAATTCATCCATCCATCCATCCATCCAATTCATCCATCCATCTATCCATCCATCCATCCATCTAATTCATACATCCAATTCATCCATCCATCCATCCATCCAATTCATCCATCCATCCATCCATCCATCCATCTAATTCATACATCCAATTCATCCATCCATCCATCCATCCAATTCATCCATCCATCCATCCATCCAATTCATCCATCCATCCATCCATCCATCCATCCAATTCATCCATCTATCCATCCATCCATCCAATTCATCCATCCATCCAATTCATCCATCCATCCATCCATCCAATTCATCCATCCAATCCATCCATCCATCCATCCATCCATCCAATTCATCCATCCATCCATCCATTCCATCCATCCAATCCATCCATCCATCCATCTAATTCATAATCCAATTCATCCATCCATCCATCCATCCAATTCATCCATCCATCCATCCATCCATCCATCCATCCTTCCTTCCTTCCCACCTTCCGATAAGGAATATTACATTCCAGACGCTCTCCCCCGCTCCAGCCCGCTCTGTCTAGCTGTTCATTTATTTATGAAGCCAATATTCTACCAAAACAAATTATTTGAATGCCCTCAAACTAAAGCGGTCATCGAATTTGCTTTCATTATTATAATTTTTTGCATATTTGTTTTTATTTGTTGTCCTGAAGCACTAACGTATACCTCTTAGAACTTAATTATAAGTAGTTAATAGAAACAAACTAATAACTTAAGCGAGATAACAATCAAATCATTAATCATATGGCAGCAGCACAATGCATGAAATCATGCAGATACAGTTCAAGAGCTTCGGTTAATGTTCACATCAAACATCAGAATGGGAAAAAGTGGGATCTCAGTGACGTTGACCGTGTCACGGTTGTTGGTGCTGGTATTTCACAAGCTGCTGATCTCCTGGGATTTTCACACACAATAGTCTACAGAGAATGGTGCAAAAAAAAGCCAATGCGTGTGGAGACACCTTGTTGATGAGACAGGTCAGAGGAGAATTGCCAGACTGGTTTGTAGGCTGACAGGAAGGCTACAGTAACTCAAATAACCACTCTTTACAAGCGTGGTGAGCAGAAAAGCATCTCAGAAGGCGAAACACATTAAAGTTGCATTAGGCAAGATTAGTCCATTTTTGAATGACTGACAGGAGGCCCATTAAAACACAAACAAGCAGTCCTGATTGGAAGTCAGTTTCCCAAATGCGTTTTCTTAGCTATTTAGTACACTTGTGCTGAGGTTATGGTGTAAAAATCATTTTTTTATCATGTCCTAAATATAATGATAATGAGTCTTTATTAATCACATATACATTATTGCACAGTGAAATTCTTTTCTTTGCATACCCCAGTCAGGAAGTTGTGGACAGAGTGCAGGGTCAGCCATGATACAGCACCCCTGGAGCAGAGAGGGTTAAGGGCCTTGCTCAAGGGTCCAACAGTGGCAGCTTGGCAGTGCTGGAGCTTGAACCCCTGACCTTCCAATCTGTAACCCAGAGCCTTAACCGCCAAACCACCACTGCCCCCATCTGCCATCTTACATCGTATATCTTCCATGTTATTTGTAAACCTAATAATAATAATAATAATAATAATAACAACTACTGCACCTTTAAACCTTGAGGCGGATGAACTAAAACAGCAGAAGACCACATCGCGTTAAACTCCTGTCAAATAAGAACAGGAATTTGAGGCTACAGTAGGCACTGACTTACCTAAACCGGACAGCTGAAGACTGGAAAAAGAGCAGGCAAGGTTTTTCCATAAGCATATACATAAGTACTTATATATAAGTCAGTATATATAAGTCAGAACAGTTTTCAATTATTTCAAGCTAATAAATTTTTGTATATTATTCTTTTGTGCTATAAACACTTGTACAGAATAGAAAATCCTCAAATTGACCCTCACATGCTCAAATGTGCTTTCCAGATGTTCAGTAATGTATAATAACCAATAATACTTTCCTAAGCCTTTTAAAATCAGAAAGTATGTTCGCTTGTTTGTCCGAGCCAAATGAAATTTGCTCCTTTTCTGTTGTGTAAGCTGATATAGAAATGAAAAAGATGTTGAAGTATTGGAATGAGCGCTGGGAGGGAAGCGCTCTGACTTTTCTTTCTTCAGAAGAGATCAATGGAAAATGGTCAAAGCGGTTGTTTTGTCTGCCTCGTGCTCCATGTGTTCGTTCAACTTTGAAGTGAGTGGAATAGACCAACAGGTTTTCATTGCACTTGATTTAACTCAGTTTCCTGTGTGATTATTTGCTGTTGTTTGACTGAAGGAAATGAGAATTGAGACATTACTGCTCATCACAGAGTGATTAGTCCCGCACTATACACAGCTGGAATGAAGCAAGCAACAAGCTGTCTCCAAATCTCCATCGTCTTCCGACTGTCGCGTCAATAAAGTCGCACTGATGTGGGATTTAGTACGAGTCTACGCTTAGTCTGTGTGTGAATTGTATATTTAACAGAACTGTGCAATATTTTTAGGCCAATTGTGTTTAACTTGAAAGCAACTATTTGTTTAAAATAGCGTTGCTAATTACAATTTTTACTTTAATTAATGCTTTATTGGAAAGGTATCTAGATTACAAATACAACACATGCCTGAGTACTGTATAAATCTTTTATATGGTGTTACATGGTGCTATAACAGCAAAATGTTTGAAGGGTTATAAATACAAATCTGATTATGACTTTAAATCATTCATCTGGCAGACAAACAGTGCTGCGAAAAAGTATTTCTTCTGTTTTTGGGTTTTTGTGTATATCTCATACTAAATAGTTTTAGATCTTCAAACGTGATACAACATAAAACAAAGGCAACCTGAATAAACACAATACAGTTTTTATTTATTATACCTATCACCAATTCACCATTATCACCTTTAGCAGCAATTACTGCAACCAAATGCTTCAGATAACTGGATATCAGTGTTTAATTTACTTCTAGGACTAGGACTTACATCTATGCTTTGGATTATTGTCTTGCTGCATAATCCAGTTGCGCTTGAGTTTCAACTTACGGACTGAAGACCGGACATTCTCCTTTAGGATTTTCTGGTAGAGAGCAGAATTCATGTTTCCCTCAATTATTGCAAGTTGCCCAGGCTCCGAAGCAGCAAAGCATCCCCACACCATCACACCCCCACCACCATGCTTGACCGTAGATATGATGTTCTTTTTTGGGAATTCTGTGTTTGGTTTATGCCAGATGTAACGGGACCCCTCTCTTCCAAACAGTTCTAGTTTCGACTCATCAATCCAGAGAACATTCTCCCAAAAGGTTTGAGGATCATCAGGGTGTGTTTTGGCAAAATGTTCTTCTGGGTTAGAAGTGGTTTTCACCTCACCACTCTTCCATGGATGCCATTTTTGCCCCATGTCTTTCTGATAGTGGAGTCATGAACAATTGATGCAAGATAGTTGCAGTTGATGCAAGAGAGGCCTGTAGATCCTTTGATGTTGTCCTTGGGTCTTTTGTGACTTCCTGAATGAGTCGTTACTGTGCCCTTGGAGGAATTTTGGAAGGTCAGCCACTTCTACGAAGGTTCACTACTGTGCCGAGTTTTTCCATTTGGAGATAATGGCTCTCACTGTGTTTCTTTGGAGTCCCAGAGCCTTCGAAATAGCTTTGTAACCCTTCCCAGACTGATGTATTTCAATCACCTTCTTCCTCATCATTTCTGGAATTTCTTTCAACTTTGTCATAGTGTGTTACTGGGTAAGACCTTTTAACCAACTTCATGCTGTTGAAAAAGTTCTCTTTAAGTGTTGATTTGATTGAACAGGGTTTGCAGTAATCCGGCCTGGTTGCGTCTAGATCAACTGAACCCCATTAAGAATATAGTTTTATAGATTTGGGGAATTAGTAACAATGGGGGCAAATACATTTTCACACATTATCATTTTAAAACAGTATTTTGTGTTTACTTAGGCTGTCTGACACAAAAAAAAACAAACAAAAAAAAAAACAGAAGAAATCAAATCCTTTTTTAAGGCAAATACTTTTTCACAGCACTGTATGGGCTTCATAAATAAGTGACGTATCGGACTGATGCTTCATAACAGGTTTCATGCACATGGACCACCAGCATTTGTCTGTGTGCTTTTCTTACTATATTACCTCCCCAACAGAGAAACCCCAACTTAATGAACCAGTATCAGGATGTATTATTGTTAGAGACTTCAAAGCACTTCCATAAGTCGCTCTGGATAAGGGCGTCTGCCGAATGCCATAAATGTATATACGTGTTCCTAAAGGTAAAGTGGACATTTTACAGCAGATTGCTCAATACTATACAAATATGCTGTTAGTAAAGAAACAATAATAAGATAAGGTTTAAAAAGAAAAAAAAGAAAGACAAATACAATAGTCTCAAATAGTTTACCCTTCCTTCTCAGGCATCTTCTTTATTTGATCAAAGAGGTCAAGAGGCGAACACCCAGACCGGCTTGAGCTGACAGGAAGTCTATAGTAACACAAATAACCACTCTTTACAACCGAGCTAAGCAGAAAAGCATCTCAGAACCCACAGCATGACAAACCTTGAGGTAAATGGACTTGAGTAGCAGTTTTGTGGGTGAAAACACCTTATTGATAAGAGATGTCACTAGAGAATTGCCAGACTGGTTTGAGCTAACAGGAAGGCTATAGTAAGACAAATAACCACTCTTTACAACCGTGGTGAGCAGGAAAGTATCTCAGAAGGCAGAATATATTAAACCTTGAGGTAGATGTGCTACAACAGCAGCAGACCACATCAGGCTCCAAAGATTACAGGTTCCAAATTTGGCATCAGCTGCATGATTCCATGGATCCAACCTGCCTTGTGTCAGTTCAGACTGGTGGCAATGGTGTAATAGTGTGGGGAATTTTCTTGGCACACATTGAACCCTTAATACCAATCAAGCATCATATTTTCTGCTGACCATGTGCATCCCTTTATGGCCACAATTTACCCATCTTATAATAATGGCTACTTCCATGTCACAAAGTCATTTTAAACTGGTCCCATCAACATGACAATGAGTTTCATGTACTTCAACACGCTCCCCAACCACAAGATCCAAATCCAATAGAGCACCTTCGGAATGTGCAGCTGACAAATCTGCAGCAATTATGTGATGTCATTAGGAATCTCAAAGGAATGTTTCTAACACCTTAAGGAATCGATGCTATGAAGAATTGAGGCTGTTCTAAGAGGAAAGGGAGGGTTTGATCCCACAGATTGGTTTATAAAACGCTTAATGCAATGCTTATATATGTTTTATGAAGGAAAGGGTTGTTTTTTTTAAAAAAAAAGATATAAACCCTATGTAGCCTGTATATAACGTTCATGGAGGATTTGGCTTCTTTTATCTGTCATGTTTTTGGTGTGTTTTTGGTCATTTCCCACAGGCGCACCATCATTAATCAAATTCGTTCTTTATGATTTGTCTAAAAAAAAACTTCTTTTGTTTTCAACTTCCAACATTACTGTTCAAAAAAGCACATCTGACAGCATACTACAGCATTTTATTTATTTTTTGCTCTTTGATACAAACATTTCTTTGCTGCCTTGAACACCATTTCTTATAATGTGAAGCACTGACTTTGGTGCCAGAAACAGAGTAGTTTCAGTACATGCTTCCTAGTTAATCATTTTAATCCTTAAAGAATCATATTTTCTACAAATGTATACCTGACAAGGTGTAAAAGAGTCAGAGATTTCATATGATATCTTATGCCAACGGTTCGTATACATTTTGTTGCAACTTTAAAATATATTCCACAGACAAATTTATTTCATGAACATTATTTAAATGTGTATAATAAAATTCTGTCTATTTATTAGAGCCACAGAGCTTTTTATTCCTGAACTTTTCACTGACATTACGCCGTAGTTGTCGTTATGCATAGGCTGACCTATTTTGGAGTTATTGAGGTTTAGATGAAACCCATTCAGTTCAAACGACCAGTTAAACAGACCTAAGAACTCCAGAATAAATATAATAACTGTGATAATGGTGGGTTATGATTTCCACTACTGTAACTAAATATACAATTTCAGACCCCTGGCTATACTTCAAGACCTCTGGGGGACCCCAGACACCACTTTGAGAACCACTGCCTTCTGCCTTCACTTGTAAAAATGAGTTCTTAGTGTTCTACGTGTCCTAGATTGGAAATTTTTGACAGGGACAGGAGAAGACTGTTCCTTAAGGGTTCCCACCAATAATACCTTAATGGTTCTAGATTTGACCATATTTCTAAGTGTTATTTTGCCTTTTGTTTCACTCTCTCATCATATGCATCTCATAAACTTGACTCTAATAAACTCTAAAAAAAATTTTGCTTTAGAGTGCGGAAACACTCTTTTCTGTTATTTCAGCGTAACATGAGTCTGTGTGAATTTTTTTTAGCTTCAAGTGAATGCAAATTGTCATTGTAATGCAGCACATGCTTATGAAAATCACAGGTTCCTTCAAATCATTTAGGCCACTTTTATGAGTCTGTTAAAGCCTTGGTGTCTGGTGGAGAAACCAACAATAAATCATTTTCTCACTTTTCTTGACAGTACAAAGGCAAAAACCTAACAGTAATTACAGAATACCGGCCTCTCCCTCATGGCCTGCAAAGTTTCTCTTCGACTGCCCAGCTATGATTTTTCACATATGTTTTTAATTGTAAGTAATGACCAAGTCTGGAATCGCAGCACACACCTTTTAAGGCAAAAATAACAGTGGTTTCGTCCAGGTATCTTTAGTTCAGTGCTCAAAATGGCAAAGTACAGCTCCAATTTGGAGTGAAACTGGAAGCTGAGCAACGTTTAAGCAGGCTTAGTAAAGGGTGTTAGATTCATGGCAGTCACTGGGCCACCCACGTACAAAGCACCGGCTGAAATCTGTTAATTTAGCCTGCTCTCTCAGCTGAGACCAACGTGTCATGGTTTTCCAGCTCGGTTGTTAGCGTTGGCGCTCAGCCTCAGCATCAGGCTTGCCGCGACTGATGATCAGCTCTGATCAGGCGCCTACAATGGCATGCGCCACGCTTTTCCTGGACATCGCTGTTGGAATAACTGAGACTGAGGTGCCATACAAAACCTGAGTGGATGACGTCTTTTACAATTTCTACACCCATTGCAAATAACAAGAGCGGTTATGAACCTACCACTGATTTGACATACATCATACATCATGGATGCCAGAGGTTTGTGAGTCTGAACCATTAGAAGCTGTTTCAGCAATTTTCAGGTTTTTAAAATAATATTAAAAAAAAAAAAAAAAAAAAAACCTGTCAGAATATTTATTAATTCAACTCAGTTTTATGAGTTGGATTTAGATCAGAAATGCATGCTTTATCAAATCTTTCTCGTCTTACTGACAACAGCAAGAATAGCAGTGTCTATATGTATGGCATTTCTTTAATCTGTGTTTTTTAATGAGACAATTTGCATTTATTAATTAACTTTACTTCATGGATGAGTATCATGTACATAAAATGATCCCACATTTGATCATTTTCCTTTCATTCCTATTTGTTGTCTACTTTGTTCCTACTTTCCTAATTATTATGGCAAATACAGCAAAAGTATAATCTTACATGCTCTACTATGAATATACATTCACAGTAGATTAATGGTCGACACTGTAATATACGCTCGGACCGGTCAATAGCAGCCGTGACTTGGCAACTTAGTGAAATATTATCATACTTTTAGCTGCTCACAGTTTCCATTACTCTTTTAATAGGTTTTTGGTTTTGACATCATCCATTTTTTTTCTGTGTAAAATTGACAGATAATTCCCATCAGACTAACCAAACTGTACATATGAAATGTAATAAATTAGCCATTATTATTTTAGAGGTTATCCAAACACACTGGTAGTGCTCAGCCAACTCCTAATTCCTGGAGCCTGTCCTGGTGAAACAATTACCCCAGCTGTCTTTCCATCATTTCACACAAATCATAACCAGTCATGATGGTACATTATGACTCTTGATAAAATGATGGTTCTTGATTAAAAAACGCCAAGGTGCTAACACAAACAGTGTACTGGTAATAACTCTGCTTGCTTGATTGATTATGGGATGTAACCATGTTGAGATTGGAAGACTTCACTTGAAAAGTCATCACCGTCTGAGTGACGTGTTTTATAACTTAGTCATATCTTCTTGGAGCTGTATTAAGACCATGGATCCACGGGATTCGTTTCATGCCGTGGCCTCGGTGTTTAAAATGAACCTCAGATTCTTTTCACAAGTTTCTGGATGAAATGACAAGTCTTCATGGAGGTAACTGGTAGCAGAACTGAATAGTTTACCAATAAAAAAAAAAAGGTTTATATGGGTGACTAAATGGGGTTTCTTTTCTGAAAGAGAAACCCTCTGTTATAGTTCTAAAGGGAACTTTTAAGGATTCCCCCAGAACAAACCAAAGAACTTATTTGGATGTTAGATAAATCGTTTTCTTTGTTTAAAAAAAAAAGTTCTGGTTGAGGGGAATGGGGAGGGGGGAGGGGGGGGGTGTAATATTGTGCTTTAGTAGTTAGCACATTTGCCATGCACCTCTAGGGTTGGAGGTACGATTCCCACCTCTGCCCTGTGTGTGTGGAGTTTGCAAGGTTTCCTCCTCGTCTCCGGTCCCTCAGACCAAAGACATGCATTGAAGGCTGAGTGGCATTTCGAAATACTTCGTAATGTGTGAATGTGTGCGATTTTGCCCTGCAATGAGTTGGCACCCCATACAGGGTGTCCCCTGCCTTGTGCCCAGAGTCCCCTAGGTTAGGCAACAGGCTTCCCAATGGCCCTGTGTAGGATAAGCGGTACAGAAAATGGATGGATAGATGGCATTCAGGTTTGTTAAGTAAGGAATAAAACACTTCGGGACGTGCTTTTATGTAAGGAAGCCTACACGACAGACGTGTTATTATACTAAATAATGCACCTAAGGCGGGGTTGGGGTTGATGTTGGGGGTGGGGATTGTGCTTCGAAGTGCAAAAAGTGCTGTTTGTATAACAGGACAGTCTGGAGTGTGTTACTGCTCTTATACCGCACTGATTTTCCAATTATTACAACGTTTAATTTATTAATGATTTACATGTCACATTTTTTACAAGTTTAATATTGTGGAATGTCCGAGAGACAAGTTAGTTCCTGTTATCACTTACGTTACACACACACACACACACACACACAAAGCGCAGCCTTTCATTTGACTGAGAATACGAAACAAAAAACAAAACACTTTAACAAACCACTTCAACACATCAATGATTAGAAGAATTATCTTGCTAAACAACAAGACTTTTTTTAAATCCATTTATTATTAGTCTTAGATGTGGAGTGTCCATCATACAAGCCCCTGTGTATGAACTCTTACTATAGAAACAGTAACATATTAGAACGAGTGCATTAATATTAACATTCATGCTACAGCCAGTACTACCTCTGCTGTTATAGGAAGTAATGCATACCTTCTGACCAATCAGATTTGAGCATTCATATTTGCTGTGGTATAAAATAAAATCACACCACCCTAAGTAAATATAATTTTAAGTGACAAGTAAGGAATAAAAGATGACAATGTGTGCCGTTATAGGAACTTTATCATCGACGGGTTGGTGTAATGTGGGCTGAACATGAAGAAGAGTTACTATTACCGCCCTGAAATTGACCATTTTGAAATAACTGTTGGAAGGCTTTTTTATTTTTCTTAACTTTCTCTAATACCACAGCAATGTGACACAGCAAAATTCAAATACAACTGACTTTTTATCAGTTTATACAGTAGTTACGTCTAACGTTGTGAAACGTCTGAGAAATAATGTCGCTCCTGTTATCACTTACGTTTTAACAGCTATAAGCAGCTCTTCTCTCATCTGCCTTTTCTTTTTGCCGTGCCTCATGGAGTTAATAGGCAAACAAATACGGTTTGTTATGTTACAGAGGAACCGTAAAACGCTCTGTCCTAAACGCTTGAAAAGTACGGCTTTACCTCCAGCTGTTACAAAACACTGACAATGAAGACTCCTTCCATAAATGTTAAATAAACTCACAGAAAACATCACCATATCAACAACTATACACGTTTATTTTATTTTTTTTATCAGTATATTTGTAGTCTCCGTGTAAGTTGTTAGTATAGAAATGATAACTTATTAGAATCAGTGATTTGCTTTGCATCTGCTCTACTGTCAGAACGGCTGTTATAGAAAATTAATCAACACCTTCTGACCAATCAGGATTGAAAATTCAACAGCACTATGATATTAAGCACACTGTAAAACCGAATAGTTCATTTAACTCAAAAAATTTGAGGAAACTTATTACCTCAACATTTTTAAGTTGATAAATCAATTTGTTTAAGCCAAATACACTTAAATATAACAAAAATTAATTTTAAATTACAAAGTTTGAGTTAAATTTTTGTTATATTTAAGTGTATTTGGCTTAAACAAATTGATTTATCAAGTTAAAAATGTTGAGGTAATTAGTTTCCTCAAATTTTTTGAGTTAAATGAACTTATCCGGTTTTACAGTGCACAATAACCTCTGTCTCTCAATAGATATCTTACTATGGAACTTGTGTGTCCTAAATGGTCATAAACGGCCTCCATTGCTCTGTATCACCCAGCATTTACTTTGATCAGATCTGATAATTGCCCCTCTGTTAATTATCCATGCACGAGAACCTGGTCAATTGCATGGCAAATGTGTCTCAGCATCTCTGAAGTCCTCCTAGAAAGACCCTATCGCAAGGGTGAATCTTTGCCTTCATGAAGGGTCTAAGAAAGCTGGAGTTTTCCATTGCTAAGGGTTTATAAAGCAAGACATGCTTGTGATTTGAGTTTTAAACCTGACTTAACCTTGGGCCTGTACCATGAAGCTAGTTGAACAAACTCATGGTTACGGGAATTAGTTTCGAGTTGACAAAACCAAACCGATCCAATCAGACTTTATTGGTACGTTGGTTATCAAATTTCTCTGTCAACTCAGGTTTGATCCTTAAACTATGATATGTGCACATAAAAGCGTGACGTCGGCACAGAACACCCAATAGCGTTCAATATAGAAAAAAGCAGGTGTGCATACTTCCGATGAAAAGCAAAAACGGAGCAGGTTAGCTGTGGAGCGTAAGTTACTATGACGATGAACACCGGGGAAAAAGCTGAGCCACTTTCCTTGTACCTAAAACCCAGGGTTGGTACAAACTAAACTGCAGCTTACTTGGCTAGCCACCTAAACCTACTTCATGGTACAGACTCCTGGAATGTGGGGCCTTTTGGGGCTTTTCTTCATCCTGTAATAGTTCTTCAGCCATTATAGGCTTCAGTATGTTGTCTTTAGTTTAAATAAAACTCATTCATCTTTAGTAATTGCTTTATCCTAGTCAGGGTTGCAGTGGATCCAGAGCCTATCCTGGGAACACTGGGTGTTGGGTGGGGATACACCCTGGATGTAAAAAACTTACAGGTGTAGTGTCGATACAGAGTCTAGACAAAGGCTTGTGTGACTGCTAATGTTGCAAACTGAACATTCTTGCCTATGCCTCTTAGAGGTACTGTTTGAACTTGCAGCCATGAGCTAGCCAGGACAGTATCAGACTACCAAGCAATGGCATCATGCATTATTTATTGGCTGGATGAGACTCCACCAGGTTCTTTGTACTACTTTGGAATGACGTTTCACGTTGGCACGAGATTTGTTCATTACTGGAAGATGAAAGCTGGGTTATTTGGCTTCCCAACTTTGATGTCAGTGCTCTTTACTTAACTGTAAGTAAACTATAAGTCTTGCTAACTATAAATCATTTAATCTGTACTTGGTCACCATAAAATCCCCACAATAAATAATCTATTTGTTTTTGCCATCTTGATGAAGTGAAAATGATTGGATTTTGCCCAGTCACATGATATCTTTTTGCGTAACCACCTATGATTTCACATCTAAGATGCGGTGATTTGAGTAACTTTGACAAAGATCTGTTCAGCATCAGCAAAGATTATTGGAACCTTTCTTTAACTCAGAGATGGATGACTTTGTTTTTGGCATTCAAGGGGTCTTTTGAACTCCACGATTGTATGTTGTGAAGCAGGTTCAACAAAAACCTCCCAATCTGTACACAATTATTTTATAATCACTCTGATGGCATCCACATTCTTTTTTTTAAAAAAAAAAAAGAAGAAGAAGAAGAAGAAGAAGAAGAAAAAAGACATCCAGCACAGGCAATCCATTTTGAATTATCCTTTCCATTGATGATGCCGTTTTAATAAACGCTGAGAAGATAGCATCGGATAAATCTTACAGCTCCAATCAGAAATGGCAGAGGCATCTTCCAATCTGTATACAATTATCTCATAATCGCTCTGATGGTATGCATGTTCTGTTTGAAAATAAAATCCAGCACAGCTGATGCATTTTGGCTTGTCTTTTCCACTGCAGTGCAAATTTTAATAATCACTTAAAAAAGACAACATCATAAATCTTATGGCTCCAATCAGAAATGGCAGAAATGGGAATGTAGTTGTTTCAGGTTTCTGGGATTACTGACAAAGATCATGGTAAAAAAAAAATATTGTATGTCTAGTGAGATGTTACATTTTGAAGTCACAGTCTGCTTTAGCATTATATGCTTATATGCCTAATATGCCTAATATGCTTCAAAATACAATCTCTTGGTGATAACGTTAGTCTTTGGACTAGCATAGAATTTAACCTGTGGTATTAGTCAGGTGTTTTACCCTGACCTGACTCGCACAAACCACGATATTACTTCCCAGTATACTTGAAATAGTTCTAATTACTGTCTGCACACTGCAAAGCTCCTTTTAAACATGAATCAGGTATGGAATAAGATATGTTTGGGCTCTTGCTATGGAGACCATTCAAAAGCTTTTGGATATACAGCCTCCAACTGCCATATTATTAAACATAGAGTAAGCCTAGAGGAACCTTTGGCCTGCTTCTATGAAAGCTTGTTGTTGACTTTACAATTGTTGAGAATTAAAAAGAACTGGTGGGGAATCGAGATGATGGATGTGTAGTTGTCGAGAGAGCGATAGAGTGCATGTGAATGTGTTTAAGGAGGAATGCAGGATGTGCCGTGGGAGGGTCATGGCCTTACTTTGATCAGCAGCTGGCCTGATTCACACTACTAGACTGAGTATTATTGGAAAGCCTTGAGTGGGTGAAGCAGTCTGGAAAATGTATTGATTCACTGTAGTGACAAATGCACAATCCATGTGATGTGAGGTGTGTGGAGAAATGAAATCATTAAGAAGAAGAAAAAATGATTAATTCTAAACATGGACAAAGATTACGCGTAGATTTAGCTACAGACTTAAATGATCCAGCATCCGAGTTAAAATATTATCTGGTATGTTGGTGGCTCTCAATTGTTCTCAGGTCATCTACCTGGTCAAAATCTTTATTTGCAGATCACAGCTGGCCTTATATTTCTCCCTTCAAGCACTATTTTTTAATCTTCATATTCTTCTACAATTCCTAGATTGAGGTGTAAATGCAACATTACTCAGGTACTTAATATAAAGGAAATAATAATGAAGGTTCTGAAGTTGCTCATTTTGGTCTACTTTCTTTTTCTGCCATTATTTTAACCATTGTTTTGTTGAATGTGAATGCCTAGGTTGTAGAAGTTACCTATCCCATCACCAATCCACATTATCAGTGGTGGTTTGAACTTGTTTGAATCTTGTTTAATTTAGTTCAGACTTTACTTCTGGTTCTCTCATAGCTTGAACCATTTGTAAGTTTTCACTGTGACTGGTTCTAATGATGTATAATTGACCAAACAGGATGTTAGTGTGTGCATTTCATTCAATTAATGCCAGAATTGGCTTGGGAGTTAAGTCCTACTGATTCTCTGTGTCACCCTGACATGAGAGTTGGTGGTTTTCTTGTGGTTTCCATCTTGTTTATCTTCAGTGTGTTTGGGGTTCAATGTGACTGTCTGCAAGCAAACACTTCCATAATATATTATATATTTCATCCCTGACATTGCCAACAGTGGGTTCTTGCCACTCGTCTCATTTTGTCTTCCTCTTGTGGTCAGCAGTGTTGTGAAGACTCATTCAACACCCTTGGTGGTTTGGTGTTTGGTGGTATTTTATGGCCCGTTTCACTTGAAAGTGACACAACGATTGGTTGTGTGTGTGCTACACCATGAACTTTCAGCAGAATCTCAACAAACACTGTGGTTGACCATTGCATAGCTTGATAGACAATGTTCAATTTGAGGTTTACTAATGCATGACAGGGACTTTGCTCCTTGAAGCACGTTTGGTGTTAGGCATCTACCCGAATCTTCAGTTGGTTCTGTCTCTTGCCCTTAATTGTGGTGCATAACCCCCCTGCAAGGGGGTGATCACCCTTACCATAGTCACTGCTGCAGATCCATTTGTCAAACAGAAAAATATGATATCCCCCTGCATTGTACACCTTTTAGCAGTGCAAGATGATGACACTGCCACTCCTTCTCCCAGGAGGGCCTCTGCAGCCCCCCTCATTCCATCCACATCAACTGTTTTCCTTCATCTCCAGAAAGGGTCCTTTGTCCTGAAGTCTCACTTTAGCACTTTAAACTGGATAGGCACCATTGACTGCTTGTGGGTGGCAAAGGGTACGATTTCCTATATCTAAATAAAGAGACAGAACAATTGCTAGAGACTTCCATGAGTCAGTTAGACCATAGGTCCTCCCCCAGGTTCTTGCGAACAATAGAGCCAAACCCCGGATCACTGGCTTCACCACCGAGCTTGAACTAAAGTGTGGGCTCAGAGCCGGAGCAAGCTCTCTCTGTTAGCAATCAAGCCAAAGGTAGAAACACATGGTGAGCTCTGGGTGGGGAAACATGCAAGCTCCTCACGGGGGTTTTATTTATGGACTGGGATAGGCCATGCCTGCCAGCATCCGCTTCAGCTTGTGTGCGAGTAATTGAGCCAACAGCAAGCATTAGCATTTCATCCCTTAGCCCTGCACCCTTATGCTAGCAACCACATGCTTCTACAGAGGGAAATGGTGGTGTAAACAGCCAATAATCAAGTATTTCCTGACTTTTTAAAGAGAAGAATATATCGCATTGCAATCTGTTAGTATAACCGTATAAACGTTTCAAATTCTAGTAGGACTGGGGTGCAGATATAGAATACCACACTTTGGATCAGTTACGGTGTTGCGTTAAAACATTTCCTGGGTTCATAAGGACTTAATGAGGCAGCCAGTAAAGCATGATTAAAAAAGGTACATATGAATGTGAATGCTAGGCTCTTCCTTCCAGCATGCCTGCTGCTGTGTGTATGTCATTCCCATGGGAGTGATCCTTTAGCAGGCCTCACCAGGCAGAGGCACGTTCACTGGGGATTGCTCTGAATGAATGACCTGGAAATGGGTGTTTCAAATGACCACCGTGCGGAAGTGGAGCTGTGAGGAGTCCCATTATGTGGCTGGCAACTCCCACGTTTTCATTCACACGCTCGTGGATGTGCATACGCACACGCGTACACGCCCAAATGTATGCACAAAACACACATTCATGCATGGCGAGAGAGAAGAATGGAGTTATGGCCAGAGAGAGAACAATGATAAAATGAAAGGAAAAACAGACATAGAGGCAGAATGAATAGAGATGAAGAGAAGAACAGGTATGGAGGAAGAGAAAGACAGTTACAGAACGTGTATGAATGAATTTGTGTGTGCGCGCGAATGAGAGAAGAGGGCACCCCACCCTACCTGACCCTCACCAGGGACCTTGGTGCGTGACATCATGTCTATTCCAGAGTGCAGACTGCTTTGTTGCTCTTGACTGACTCAAACCCCCCTCCTCTTCCTCTGTTTTTGGCTCTCGAACTCTTTTTGTTTTGTTTTCACAAACAACAAAAGGGACGCCAGGGTTTCATCAAGGCAGGAGACATCCTTCCTCCCCCCTTCCCCCTTCTACACCACCTGAATGGGCAGATCACACAAATGGGGCGGCTCCCACAGGATAACTTTACCTAGGTCCCCCTCCCACACACACACACACACACACCACCTCCACTATGCTATCATTCATCAGATAATCTCACAGGCATCACAGTTTATGCTACAGCAATGTCTCACTTTGAAAGGCCCCAGTTTCCCAAAAGTACTCTGGTGGTATATCTTCAGATTCGATTAGATATTAGATACTGGATGAGTGTATCAGGACTGAGGATTATTATATACTGATGATAAGCAGAGTTCTTCTTCCTACAGTCGTTTGTCGAGAGCAGGTCAGATGAAAGATAAGCACCATTGCTCTTAGAAGCTGCACTACCTAGATTTTGAAGTTGGGCCAACAAAACAATGTATGAAATACCAGAATACTTCTTGCCTGATGTCTTGGTGAACTATGCGTTTATCCCAGTCATACAGTACAGCCCTTGTAAACTCATTTGCTTCAGTTCCATTCACAATGCCATACAAGTTCCTCTCCGGATAGCAGAGTATAGCTCACATGTGAGAAGACCTGACTCTTTAAAAGTGCGTTACCAAATAAGCAAGTCATATTTGGTGTTTGTCTCAACTTGTCCTGTAAGCTGATCTAATTCTCAGTCCATTTATGTGCTCTGCCCTTTCTTAAACACCAGAAGAGGTTACAAAGGGCCCAGCAACACACTCTCTCTTTTTTTTGTTCTGTTTACTTGGAACCATCTGTTTACTTGGTGCATCACTGGAACACCATGCACACACATTCACACCTAGGGGCAATCTATAGTTGCCAGTCAGCTTACTGGCATGCTTTTTGGAGGAAACCAGAGAACCTTGATGAAACCAACACAGACATGTGGAGAACATGCGTCACTCCACACAGACAGTAACCCGAGCTCAGGATCAAACCGGGGAACCTGTGAGCTGACAACACCGTGCTGCCTACCTCGTTAAAAATGTACTTATAAAATGCTACAATGTAAAAACTCAATCCTAAGCAAATTCTGAAAATAATGTGCTCGGTTTATTGGCACAAGACATATTTGGATCATGTTGTCTGGTCTGCCAGGTAAAGCGATGCTTTTGTATTTAAAAAATATCACTTGAACCTATTATGACAAATTAACAGAAACGCTCCCTTGACACCTTCTTCTTTGGCATACATGAACACACTTGTTCTTGTATAGCGAATGAACACACTGTATGCTTAGTATCCATGGAAATTAAATCAACATATCTAGAACGCTGGACGTCTCAGGAAGAGTGAGAATGTGAAATTTAAGAAGAGGTGTGTGTGGTTGTATGAGATAGATACAGATCAGAGACTCCTCATTAGAATTCAGTCCAAATTGCCAAATTTATTAACGTGTAGTGTGCATATCACGTATCAGCCTATTTTGCTATGATAACGTATTGGATTCTACTTGAGCAGACTGACAAGAGTAGCTACTTTTATGATTGATCAAAGGAACAGGCGAGTACATGTAGGATTAGGTTTAACAAGCTCTAGAAGAGCCTCAGTACACAGCGAGGCCTGACTTGAGCAATCGGGTTATTATTGTATGGCTCAAAAGCTTAAGTACTCAAATTCTATCCAATGAAATGAGAAACACGCTGCATAGCCTCTTGTGTGTTCCGCAAAAACTCATTAAATGGCCACAAAGAAATGAAAGTCAATAGAGACTTTCTGTAACAGCTCTAAGGTCACCCGGGAAACCCTGTTGTTTTATGTGGCCTGTGCGGCACCCACGAGACTGGAAGGTTCTGGAGGACGAAGGCTCTTAATCGGTCCACGGTATTATTTGTTTTTATAAAAAAATAAAGACAGTTTACCCCTTTTAGCTGTTTTCTTTCACTCCATGAAACTGAGAGGCACTTGGTAATGTATAATAGTATCAAGGGAATCGAATCTCTTAATGGTAGTTGTCTGGAGGTTCCTGAGGTTTTGAAAAGCTTCGTGTACATTTCCACCCTGCTGAGCATCTGACCGCAGTGAGTGGCAGTTTTGATACTGTTTCCAAATCTTTGTGGGTGGCTGGAGAGTCATTAGAGTCACTAGAGCTTTTTATATTATATAATACTCGCTCCCACTAATATACTCAAACCTAATAAGAGGTCTCTTCCCAAAGGCTGTAATCCTGAGTACTGAACTGAAACTGAAGAACATGAGATTAAACCCCGGCTAGTTTTGATGGAACATTGTGATGGAGCCACTGGTCTTATTTTAGGTACTAGGAGATTTTGCTGCCAAACTTCCTGTCCTGTAAAAGCTGAAATGAGATCATCTCCTCTTGCTGGGGGGTTAGACTGTGGTCTGTTCATCCCCGTGAATCTTTTCGGGTTGGTGGAGGTTTAAGGTGATGACAATGGTTGTAACCGACCCCCATGCCAATCCCTGGTTTCTGTTTCATTTCAGGAACTTTCCAGCCATGGAGGCAGGGTGCAAGTGCTGCCTCTGCTGCAGTTCTGCCTAAGTGTGTCCTCGGGCTATCTCACAACCGTGGGATAACTTCCCCCGTCCACACACACACACACACACACACTGGATTCAATCAATTATTAGATCAGATCTCCAGTCTCTTGTTTTTGCTCTGTAAAGCATGATATTTTGTGTTTGCTTGAGAATTGATGGTGGTGTCTGGTTGGTGCAAGTTACCTATAACAACAACAAAAAAAGTAATAAAAAAGAAAGAAAGGGAGTAGTAGTAGACGAGACCACAATGCTTTGCACAATGCTCTGCAACTCCTTTCTTTCACCTCGGCTCTTGCAGTAACCGGACACCGGGTCTATTGGAGTAGTGTGTTTATCTAAGCGTCTCAGAGGGACAATTCAGTGTGATTCTTTAGCGGGACTCTTTTCACTGTCCCACTATGAGAAAAAGTGCACTGCTCCCATGCTGTCCATTCTTCTTACCCCACTAATAGGTCTAGGCTGCTACAGAAACATCTCATCCTGACAAGGCGAGACCCTCTTTCCCACCCTTGTCAAACAGACCTTGCTTCAAAAACCAGTTGGCTGTGAAGCTATCCAGATATTTCTATCCTGAACATTTTTTTTTTCCATAAAACATCATAAATCTTGTTCAATATTGAACATCCTCTTTGATTCAGCACTTTGGACAGCTCAAAAAGGATGTGTAGAACACTGACCAACATGTGTGGGACATCACATTCAATTAACACGATTATTTGTACCCAAACATGAAAGAGCATCAAGTTCAACACTAAGACCAGACAAAACAGGAGACAGAAATATAGACTATGTAAATATACTGTATAAAAATGCACACTCGCCACCCAGGGAGCGGATGAACTGGATGGTTGGCTTGTGGATTAGAGACGAGGATGGCTTTAGATAAACACATCCAGATTGCTGGAAAGATGATTTACATTTCACTGTTGTCCTAGTGTGGAGGAATTGGCCTGCACTGAAGCTCTGCATCAGAATCCAAGATGTTTATGGTGGTAACTTTATCTGTAGCTTCTGGCTGTGCATTTAGCATCGCTTCTAAAGTCAAAAACTGATATGCGAGATTTAGCAGTGTGTGTGTGTGGGTGTGTGTGTGTGTGCATGCAATGTGATGAAAGCAGGCAGAGTGATGGCTGTGAATTAGGTGGGAAGTCCACTTGCTGACAAAGGGGATGAGAAAGATCTAATAGAATCCAGATGTGGTGCAAAGGTCAAGGGTCAGCTTCCATTTCTCTTCCTCTGTCATGACAAGTGGAGTGTGTTGTCACTATTTCCAAAAGTGCATCTCAATACTTTAAGCATTCTGTAAATCAGTAAAGGCAATCACGGTGGATAGCTTGTGATACTGATTTTTCCTTGATGGCAATTCACCATAAAAAAAATTCTTCATTGACACACAACATAATACACACAATACAGCCATCAAGTGGTGCTGTTGAGTGTCATTAGGTTTACAAAGACTCACCTCTCCAAGAAGGTTCTGCAGGGCAACTCACCTTATCAAGAAAGATCATCCCAGCAACCCTGTGGAGGAACCTTTTATAGGTAATTCATAGTGTTTCTTTCTTTTGTAACAACTTATCTGTTACAGGCTTCGCTCGTCACATCATTTGGATTGAGTGGTTGACCGTCCCTCGAGTTTGAATCCTAAAATATTAGATTGAAATACTGGACACGTTTCCTTAGTGCAGCGCTCACCTCTAAGTGTCTAAAAACTCCTAAATGTTATGTGCAGCTAAGTTAACCAGGGTTTCTCTAGCTTAACCGAAGTCAATTACGAGCCCAACCACTATGGGGATCGTAACATGCTTGTGGTGCATGTTTGAAAGTATTTTAACAAGCTATTTAATAGTAAATGTAAAATGAATAAGGAAAAATTGGAGTAAGCATTAGTGGTTAGCACGTTCGCCGCACACCTCCAGGGTCGGGGGTTCGATTCCCACCGTGGCCCTGTGTGTGCGGAGTTTGCATGTTCTCCCCGTGCTGCGGGGGTTTCCTCCGGGTACTCCGGTTTCCTCCCCCAGTCCAAAGACATGCATGGTAGGTTGATTGGCATGTCCAAAAGTGTCTGTAGTGTATGAATGGGTGTGTGAGTGTGTATGTGATTGTGCCCTGCGATGGATTGGCACCCTGTCCAGTGTGTACCCTGCCCGATGCTCCCTGGGATAGGCTCCAGGTTTCCCCGTGACCCTGAAGGAAGGATAAGTGGTATAGAAGCTGGATGGATGGATGGAACAAGCATCACTCGATATGATGGAAGTGTAAGATTATATAATGGTGATTAAATCATTATATTACACAATTCTAATGGTGGACATGAATTAGTCAACAAATTTCCATTTACATGTCGAGCTGATGCACTTTATCAGGTAGGTGCACTCAATTTAAAACACTGACATTAAAAAAACAAAAGATCTATGTAGTATCTCTCTGTGGAAAGCCAAATTCATGATCTACTAAACTGAAGTCTCCACTAGAAAATATGACAGCAATTTGCTCAGACCTTAAGAAAGACGTTGCCATGTAGTCTCCATTTAGTCCATAACCCATTCATTAAGATGTAAAGTGGAACAGGCAGAAGCAATGGGATGTCCCTCAAGGCCTATGATGGTAAACCGTAAATTGCAGGGTTTGGTTATGTCTGGCCAGTGCTCATTACATAATGGCTGTACTCATAATCATTACCACTCAATATCAAAACAATGGTTTGTATGAGGCAGTTTTCTTTAAAAATCAAGAATATTATTCCAAAGCATTTTGCTCGCTATAAAAGGCTCGGTTGAGATAGAAATGGGGTCAGTTGTACTGTTACCGAATTACGGCTACTGCAAAACAAATTGCAACATGGCTCCCTTTCTTGTTGCTGAGTATCTGAGGGAATGGAAATAATCTGCAATGCTGTTTATTTCCATTACGCAACACAGATTCATCTGGACCATGGAGACAGCTGTGAAAACCAATGAGGCTTCTGTGCCTTTTAATGACAACAGTCATAGCATGTAACATCCACCCATTTGTACCCCATACACAGCCGTCGGGTCATGAATCCAAACTATGGAACTGAAAAATGAGTTTTAGGTACATCAATAGTAGGACCTGACCATCGTTTTTACATTAACAGCACAGAATAGTAAATTGAAATTCTGTGCATTAAAGCCTAAAGATTAAACTGCAGCACAGATGTGCTAAAAGGTACTATTACTTCCAGGTTCCTACTTCAGGACTGGCAAAAAAAAACAAAACAAAAAAAAAACAAAACGTTTGGATTAGAACCAACATAAGGGGTTTCCCAAAGTGCCACAGACAAATTGAACAAAAACAAGGCTGTCGTATTCGGTTTAGCAGTTCGGGGTTGTGAGCACCGGTAACTCTCCCTTTGTTTATAGCTAAAGCAGCTGTTCCACTCAGCGTAACATAAGACAAAGCTGAATTTGCAGGACAAACTGCCAATATCTCTTACACTTGGCTGCATTATGATAATTAGCGACAAGAAGTGCATTTCAAAATGACTTTCATATGAGAAGTCTATCTTCGGAAAGCCCCATCCAAGGACTTCAAACAAATGTGGGAGAACGGGAGACAGGACAGCGTCGCACTTCGCATATCTTTTTTCCAGGTCCTGAATGATTTGCTTAAGTCACCTGAATAACATCCTAGCTGAAATGCATTCTGCAAACCCGAGAATACATTAAGAAAACCAAAAGTGCAGTAACTGGCAGCTTTGGTTAGAGTTCACACAAAAAGGCTGTTGAGATCGAGGTAACCTAAAACAGACCAAGGGTGGTAAAGTTAAGCTTTAATTTGACCAAAGGCCATCTTGGATTTCACTTCAGGATCTCTGAGGGACAAGGATGTCCTTATCTTCTGCTAATTGTGGTCTTTACCTAAAAGTCCCCCCAGGGAACTTCCCTACCATTGGAACTACGTGCCAAGTTTAACCAAGTAAGGTTTATGGGGAAAAGATTATTAGATATCACAAAGCTGTCTGCCAGCTTCTAATGAATGCCTTATTCGAAGGCACTAGAAGATGCTGGGGAATCAAGAAGAGAACATTTTTTGGACAAATTAGGAATCAGTTGAGGCTGCAAATTCCACCCTTACCCTTGAACAGTTTGATGAAATTCTCAGCCATTTAAATATATACATTGGGAGTGGGGTGCTATGAGTAAATTCTGTTGTGGATAGTCTTCAAACAAGTACTACATTTGAGCTCAGACACAGTAGCGCATAATTAACACAAAAGCGTTCCAATGGCTCTGACGTCTTCTCTGGGACCAGGGTCTTTCCGGCTTCAAATCTCATTAATGGTAGGGTTCTGCCCTCCTGTGGTCATCTTGGCTACTCCTCTACCATAATTCAAAAGCTCAGGTAGCACAGGAAACCACTTTTGGCTATCCTGCTTTATCTGAACATATGCAGACAAGGTAAAGACCTATGGCCTGGTGAAGGGTGGCATGACTAATTGGCGCATACTGCGTGGTTTGTCCCATGGAAGCTGAGCTGTAAGCCTTGTTAGTTCTCATATACAGCTGTGCAGCATTGAGCAGTACATGTAATTCAAAAACAAGGCCTATTGCAGTGAAGAGAGTTGATGATCTCGTGTTTCATGCCACCCCAAATCCCAGGCCAATTGAAAAGCTGTTAGTCATGTGGTTTGGAGGGAGGGCAAGCCTCTGTTTCTGTGTGTGTGTGTGTGTGTGTGTGTGTGTGTGTGTGTGTGTGTGTGTGTGTGTGTGTGTGTGTCTATACAAAATGTCATGTAGAAAGGGATTTAAAATGCATGGGTCACAATGGCACGGTGGCCGAACTCTTGAGGCTCAATTTGCTGCCAAATCCACATCACAGGAACATGAGTTCTGAGGACTGCAAACATGCAAACATCACCGCAGGCTCACTTTTGCAAACAGTGTCTGCAGAGGTCTCTTTCCCAGAATTGACATTCTTATCCATTGTTTTTGGTTTATAAAATTGACTGAAAATAAAATGAAGAACAAAACTATCAATACACAAACTAGATTGAATGAAACTAGAATGCAAAAAGGAACCAACTCCAATTGACAAATCAGGACAATATATCTGGTGCTCAATAGGCTGGGTATTCCCAACACCATTCTGTACAGTGGGTTTATTCATTTCTTTTAACTAAACACTGCTGTTCCATTTGTAACCCCACCACCCCATGCAATAATTAAAAAAAAGCATAAACTATGTTACCAATCAGAGTTCCACAGTTATTAGCCAACTCCTGGTTCTTATATCTTATGGGCCAATGTGAGAAAAGCGTTTGTGCTGGCAGGTCTTCCAAATAGTTTGCAAATATAGTGACTAAAAAGGTCAAAAACCTCTCATCTCAAATCACCTGTCTTCTAACCTTCTCCAAATTAAAGGTTAAAAGAGTATTAATGCTAGCTTGTATTTATGCAAATTCCACCAAATTTAAATGACCTTTTGAATGAATTAAAATATCATTGCGGTAATACTTTAGCTTGTCCTGAATTTCCTGCAGTGCTACACGTTATGAATAATTATTCATACTCGTATGTTTTTAATATTAACATTATTTCTTGTAAAATCCTGAGGCATTTCTCTAGTATTCTTTTTGAGATCAAGATTGTAATCAAAGATGCCTTTTTTTCCAGTACCCCAAGAAAAATGTAATTGGTTTTCCTCATATGTAGGCAATGTATGACAAAATGCACAATAGAACTCTTCTCTTTTGCCCTTGGCCAAAAAGTCATTGTGTGGCCAGATATGGCACCGATCCAATACCCAAATTTGGTGTCGGGCCAATACGTGCAAAAAATAGTGGAGTAGATATTAAATCTCGCAACAAAATGCAAAGATTGTAATTGAATTTGGAAAAGTAGTTTAATTCTGGAACTGGAAATGTTTACGTACAAAGAGAAATTTTCTATGAAATAATTGAACTGTGAAAAAATAAAGCATTTTAAAATCGCTTTTAAGAAAACAATACTGGATGGGTATTGGTATCAGCTGAAACCCGGTCAGGAAAAAGTGGTATTGCGCCATTTCTAATCACCGTGCTTTCTTTGTAGTGATCTGGTACTCAATTTTCGGGGTGTATTTATTGACTGGTTGACCGATGAATTATGTAATCTAATATATTATATTATGTACCACATTGAATAATGTTATAAGGGTTCCACAATTGGGGTCATATTTACAGATAAATAATTATGAAATATTTGCATATAAATAAATAGATGTGAATAAAAGTAAACAAAAGTAAACATCATTTTAAACACGAGTCAAGTTTCCTTCAGAACATTTTTTTTTTTTTTTTTTAACTTGTCCCAGCTCACTACAACTATACTTTACCTAGAAATACTTAAGTCTCCAGATCCGTTAAAATCTGCAGATTTTTGTCATGTTAAAAAAGAGAAACCAAGATAACTAATGCCAGATCTTTTCCCACCTTTAATATGATAAAGCAACCAACAAAATTCAAGTGAAAAATGTAATTTGTGGGCAGGATGGGGGGAGGGCACTTTGTATTACGGTACTCCTTTTTGTGTCTTTTTAGGTAAGAGTCTACCAACTTCTTGATTTAATATATGAAGCCATCCATCACATCACACATCACTTCACATATGATGTCCCTCTATCTTAACTAAACGAATGATGCTGCCGTCACCATGCTTTACCATAGGTTTGGTGTTCTTAGCTGTCTTGTTTTTGCACCAAAAATGTATTTTAAAAATATGCCCCTAATGTTCTACCCTGGTCTTATCAGGCCACAACACATTTTGCCACACGGTTTGGGGTGATTTAAGTGGGCTAGGATTGTTTTTTTTGGTTAGAAAGGGCTAACAAATTGGTTTGTAATCTTGGAAGAAGTTCCTGTTATGGGTAATGTCACTGTAGTTACTCTATTTTCTCTCCTTGTTGTTGATGGCCTTCACAGTGTTCCATGGTACATCTAATGTTTTGGAAATTGTATTTGTACCCCACTTCCTGATCTATACCTTTTGACAATAAGCTCTTGGTGAACCATGGCTTCAGCAGTCAGATGACAAAATATCAAAAATATCCTACAGAAACCGCAGATCTTTATTTGGAATTTCATAACTTGTTTCATGAACGTTTTTTTTAAGCTTCACTGATGTCTCAACGGCGATAATATTCAGGACCACAGCACCCGACAACATTTGCAGCATCTTTCAGGCTGACTGAAATTACATATAAGCACTTATTAATACTTACTCATTAAATGGAAATGCTATTTTTTAAGCTACGTTACTTGTGAGTTGCATCTGTAAAACTCACTGGGATGAAACAAAGTCACAAAGTCTCAGAGACCCCCCTCCAAGATGGCAACAATGTCTATTAGTCAATCTTCTAGTCTGTATACAAGACTCACACTCATGCTCTGATGGGATTCATTTACATTGGGAATCTTTTTGAAATTGAATTATCCTTAAAAGCCCCGTTGTTTTTTCTGTTAATTACGTCAATGGCAATGGATAACAATAATTCAAAACAAAAGATGCGAAATGAGATGAAAAATACTGTTCCTCATGGTCACAATATCCAATTACATTAAAGAACTGAACATGTTTTTGTGGGTTTGAGATCAGAGCCATATAAATCAGTGATCACTCTCAGCAGTGTTTTTTTTTTTATGTCTAGAAACAGCTCATTAATAAAATTTAAACAACAATAATAATAATAATAAAACTATTAGTTCACCAAACTATTAAAATTACTCAATCAAATTGGATCAAATTTCATGACCATGTATTCCTCTGAATGGAATTAATTTTCCATTACAATATTTATTTTATTAATTTGACGACAGCTATTTAAAAAAAAAAAAAATGAAGTGCTAATTATTTCTTTGTACACATGTACTGTAAGCATAACCACATCTATATTTAGTGCTTTCCATAAAAATTTTGTTCTTGTAAAAAAAATAAAATAAAAAAAATAACGCCTCCCAAAATCCAGACACAGGCTGCACAGCATTCACACAACGTAACCAGCACAAAAACAACAGATAGTTTTAGACTATAGGATCCTGGTTTACAGTTTGGAAACGCATCCATCTCAGTAACAGTATACATCCCTCAGGCAATCCAAACCACACAAGCAAAACAAAACCACATTTTGAGTGATGATGTATTGACATTGCAATCAAAGGATAATTATGACATCTAAACAATTTAATGTTGCCAACCCTGATCTGCTCCTGGAGATTATATATTATCCTAACTCAACCATTGCTACTACATGTTGGGAACTGATTTATGAATAAGTGGCTGGTAGGTTCTTGTGAAGTTAGTGCTGCTTATGTGTTAGAGTTGTTATTACAAATATTTTGGGCTACACCAAATTTTAAAGAATAAGGATCTGGGAGGGTTACAGTGATCACAGGTGGTTCACGGGGTAGCTAAAGATTGGGAAAAAAAGACAAAGTGACATTTTTAATCTTCAACTATCCAGTGATCACATTGATTTCACATGTCAGGTCCACCAGAAGTTCAGACCAGCAACTAGGTTCAGGATAACGCCCAATGGGTTGTACTCAAAAAACATAGTATTGAGCAAGTCTTTCAGGAATTTCATCTTTTAAACTCTTGCCATTTTAACTAGTAGAACACGATCAAAGGAAAATCTACCGAAAGAAATCCACTCAATCTTGCCATGGTTTTCAGCTAGGCTTTGTTAAAAGCTTGGAATGTGTTACAGGACAGATGAATCTGATTTATCCAAGTCTGGTCCATGGAGATGACTTTTGATTAACTGAGTAAGTGTGGCTGTGAGAACTGAGCATGACCCTGGCAATCAGTACTCACAGCCCACCAGACCTTCAAGCAAGCTGGAGGGTAGCAAAATTCTCTGTGTAATATAAAGTAGATGCATCCAGTTGATAGCGCAGCACACGTTAACAAATGTAAAACCTCAGAAACAGCATGTCAGAGCTTCGACTTACAGGCCATCATTTATATCAAAGCAACAGTTCAGTCCTGTTCAGCTCTGCAGGAAATAGTTACAGATATCCATTCATGGACTTAATTACTCATGATGCATTGCGGCGTGTAAGGAATTATAACTCCTTTGGTCTTAGGGAACTGGGTTGAATGTTATTCAGGAGTTTGTCCAGAAAGCAATTATACATCCTGAGAGAAATACTAGCATGCTCCTCTCAGGAGGACAATAAAACAAACCAAAACACACTGCTAGGCAGGGAAAAGTGTAGATGCTTTCTCTAAGAATAGAAATGTGAAAAATTGAAAAGTATGCACCACTTAACAGTAAGTGTACTTGAGAGCTAAGAATAAGGGTCAAAAAGAGACATCTATTAGAAAGACATGATGCCAAATGAAGAAACAAACCCCAAAATACGCTGATGTCCAAATCCTTTATTGTCATTTTAGAAAGCCTTACAGATGTTTCAGACTCAGTCCTCATTAACTTCACAGAGTCCTGAGCTTCCAAAGAGTTCTGAGGCTTTATCTGATGCCAGTGTTGCTCATGGTTTGAGCTTTGCAAACTCCTTTCCCAGCGACCTCGAAGGCAGACCCCTTGTAGTTGGCCACGCCCTGATTATCAGTGCGCAAATCAGGCTGCACCTGCTCCCACACTTTCTTCTTGGGGTTCAGGTCTTTATCAGGCTCACCTGGATAAGACAGCAGAGGGACAAGCAAGTAAGCTCATGTAGGTGGAATATGAGGTACACTGTGGTCAAGACCAGAGAAGGGGTTGATTCAAAATCCTGACTATTTTCAAATGACTTAGAACATGCAAGGGAAGTTATTTTTTTAGCTCGTTATCTGGATTCAGAGGCGATGTGGATGTCCAATAGCCGAGTCAAAACACGGACTGGTTTTTATACTTCTAAAAATGTGCAAGGGAGTGTGTTTGCTCATTACCCGGTTCAGTGCTGACACTCCTCTCCAAGAGCTGTAAAACTGAGTAGCAATTAGAGGTAAGCCATTTTGATGGGTACTTGAAAAAGTTTTTTTAATTCCTTACATGCCACGAAGGAGCTATAAAGCAGTGCAGGCTCAGGTAATAAAATACAAGTTCCAACAACATTGCTACACAACTAGTTTAGCCTGTAACCAATATAAAGAAGAGATGCTGAGAACTGGGGTGACGAGAACTTTTTAAATTTTTTTTTTGCATGGGAGCAAATCAAACTAAATGCTATCAAATGACCTGAAGAGGATTATAATTTTTTGCATGAAAACTGGTGTGGAACCCACACAGCTGGCCAGCAACTCTTCCCAAGTTCAGCACATTCTTTTAACGGTCAGAATCTCTGGTTCGTACGGATAAGCCCTGGCTCTTGTCCCTCCATAAGCCTCTGACATGACACCTCTTAAAATGAGAGAGCCAAGAAGATACAAGAAAGAGAATAAAACTATAAAAAAAATAAATGGTGCAAATGAATTTTCACAGTAAACATCCTGTTATTGGAACGATTCGTTGCCTCGCTTAGGAGCGGTATAGTCTGTGGAGTCAACAGAAAGAGCTGCCTCGCTTAGGGATGACCCCAAAGTGCATTCAATCAGGATAATAAAACCATGGTTTGCTTTCTGGCTGGCTGAAGACACATCGTTAAAAAAAAAAAACAGCTGGAGAAAGAATAAGCAGGAAGAAAGCAGGAAGATGAAAGCTCTGCAGAGTTGATGATAGCGTGGGACAGAGACTGCTCTGGGTCCAGACCGAACCCAACTCTCCGGGGTTAGTCATTCCACATTCAGTCACATGACCCACTCCTCCGTCTTTTACAGCACAAAAGGGAACTCTCAAGCGCAGTGCTTTGATGTTTAAGCACATTGAACTTGTTTTATTATTACCTGTTTTTATTCAAAAGCGCTCTAGATCAGCACGAGCACCTGAACAAGGTGAAGTACCTCTTCAGAGCCAAGACCATTTCAGATAGGACTCCCAGCCCAGACTCTGCAGGCTTTACAATAAACCTTCTTTAATTTGTTGAAGGCTGGAGGAACTGTTTGCTCCCATTTCCTCAGGATGTGCCTGGATAACAACAGAACATCATCCTATTTCTCCGATTAGGCCCGCAGACAGTTTAGATCATCAATAAATCATGTGAACTAACCTCAGAAGAATGAAGCGAGACTTTGACTCAACCATGAATGCCATCTGTGTTGTTCTTGGACTGCTTAAACTCCTAGGCTTGGCACATTAGCTTCCTGTTTTGCTTTTACATGGGCAATTTATTCATTTCTTTGTGCTGTATTTTCTAGGTAAGACAATAGTGGGACTCGGTCACTTTATTTAACCAGACAATTAGTCATTAGTGTGCACTGATGAGGTCTGAGTAGGTGATGAAAATTAGACGAGTGTGAAGCGGGGATTCGGAGACATTTTCCAGACTTGAATGTCTTGATGCAAATTGAAGTGAAGTGAGCGAATGCTTATATAAGCCTGAATTTCATTACATCACATTACATCAAAAGGCCTGAACAGAGCGAGGCAGAGAGACAAGTGTAGAACTGTCATTGTGTGATCATTTCGCACCTGGAAATCCCTGGAAAGTGACTCGTTCCCCAGGCTGGGCCCCGCTGGGTGGGTCCAGGATCTCCACCTTGTCCGGAGTGCTGGCACACATGACCATGGCCTGAGACACAATCCCTCTCATCTTAACTGGCCTGAGGTTACACAGGAACACTGCCATGCGGTTCTGCATCTGTTGGTACAACGTGAAAAGAGTTATCGGAGCCAAGAGACGTCTACGTATAAGGTTTCTATCTACACTACCAGGATGAAAAAAAAAAAAAGGGTTCATCAAGGGTGTTCTTAGCTTCCAAAATGGGCAGTACTTTCTGTTGTAAAGTTCTACATAGAACCTTTGAAGGAAAATAAATATTCATGTGAGCACTTATACAAGAAATGTGCTGTGTGTGAAAAATCCGTTTATATCCTACAAGAGCTCCTGAAAATGGAATTTGGACATCCCCCTGCAAAAAACAACAACTTTACAAACATTATATTGTCAAGCAGTGTCCGATTATTGGTTGTTTAATCCATCCATTCATCCACCTTCTATACCGCTTATCCTTTTCAGGGTCACGGGGAACCTGGAGCCTATCCCAGGGAGCATCGGGCACAAGGCGGGGTACACCCTGGACAGGGTGCCAATCCATCGCAGGGCATAATCACATACACACTCACACACCCATTCATACACTACGGACACTTTGCACACGCCAATCAGCCTACCATGCATGTCTTTGGACTGTAAGAGGAAACCGGTGTACCCGGAGGAAACCCCCGCAGCACGGGGAGAACATGCAAACTCCGCACATACAGGGCCACGGTGGGAATCGAACCCCCGACCCTGAAGGTGTGAGGCGAACGTGCTAACCACTAAGAAAAACTGAATATTTCTGCTATAGCTATAAAGTATATAAATCCTGCTCGCGTTGCGTCTTCTCAAACACGATTTCTGACAATACTGAGCGAAGTCGTTGTACAAGATCGAAGAACAGGTTTTCGGCTCATCGAAAGCAAAAGCGATTCTTCACTCGCACGACGGTTCCAAATGTTCACCTTCCTACGGATACGTCGGCTTACGGTGGCCTCTCCTTTGAAGAGCATTACAGCAACAGAGTGTCTTTTAGACGGAGGAATATCTCTACAAACGTCTGCCGCAATGAACCTCGAGGGCTTTTGAGCCTGAGACGTTTAAATCCAACAATAGAGCATTTTAAAACCGGATATAAACTACAAGCCATGAAATTCATGAAAGGTATATCTAATTATATTTACAAGCACAAGGCCACATCTACAGCCAAGTGTGCTTAAAAATAGACCGCTAGCTTGGGAACAGTCTTCAAAATGAGACGGCGAGCTCTCTTGTGGTAGCAAGTCAAGTTAGCTGGACTACAGAAGGGTTTTATTTCCTCGTATGCTACAAAAAATGAGCCAATGATTACAACGGTTTACTTGTTTATAGTTACCGTTCAATGTTGTGGAACAACCAAGAAACAAGTCGGTTCATGTTATTACCTACGTCATAGCAGGTCGTTCCTTCACCGTCGTATATTTGTCCCCCCCTTTCTCTTGAAGGTAATTTTACAAAAAAAAAAAAAAAAAAACACAACACACGCTTATTATGTAAACAAAACAGCAATACCCTCTGTCGTTCTCGTGTCAGAAAACTAAAGCAATTAAGTTGGAGAGTCCTTACAAAAAAACCCCCCAAAAACGTTAAATAGATGCCTCAAAAACATTACATATGAATAAATATTATTTATTACAAATAATGTAAAATGATTCCTAAGTTTCTAAGGTGCCAGGTTTTTTGGCAGTGGTGGTTTAGTGGTTAAGGCTCTGGATTACTGATCGGAAGGTCAGGGGTTCAAGCCCCGGCGCTGCCACTGTTGGGCCCTTAACCCTCTCTGCTCCAGGGGCGCTGTATCATGGCTGACCCTGTGCTCTGACCCCAACCTCCTAACATGCTGGGGTATGTGAAGAAAAGAATTTCACTGTGCATATGTATATGTGACCAATAAAGACTCATTATTATCATTATTTATGGAAGGAAACTCCAGGGTCCGTGCTTTGGAGCCACACACGTCCTTCGAGTGAGTAAGGTAAGAGACAGAGATGAATGCTAGTGAGGGACTAACTTTATAGTTGCTAGGATATTAAAGTGACGGCAGGAACCAACTTGTTTCGTGGATGTTCCACAACATTAAGATACGTTCAAAATATTATGAAATGTTGCGCAACAAAATTGCGTAATCGTTGGCTGTGGTATGAATAGCGGTTGGGAAATCAAGACTTCACACCATTCTTGATTCTTTCCAATAACAGCATTCCTGTCACGGTTTATTACTCAAATACCAAAACATTGTTGAATTCTTAAATCTCTAGAATCTTAAATCTCACCGTTTTGTAACCGTTAGAGGTAAAACTGTAACTGAAGATAATAAATCAAAAATAAATAAACAAATAAATAAATAAAACGTCAGGGAAATCATTGAGTTTAAAGATTGGCAATTGTTGGAGCTCAGGATAACAATGTAGAGCGTGAGGCCCGTTTACAGATGACGTAAAATTATAATAAGCAGCGTAACCATTTTTGAATAAATATTGAGTATATAATTCAACGCTAAACCTGCTATTATGAATTAAAACGAATTTCAAACATTTACACTAAATTACACAGATTAATGCACGTACAAAAAGACCTTCTGTTATTTATTTATTTATTTATTTTTTGGCTATAAATGTTCTGGAATAAAATGTACCTCAGACAAATTGATCGTTTGTCCAGTCATCGCTGTCTGAGCACCATGTGCGAGAACGTCTGAGTAAAGCTAGAGACAGACGGGACCGCTGTTCTCAGACGTACACGTGCTATCGAAACAGACAGAGGAGAGCTCAGAGGGATGAAGGAGACAGACTTTCAGGGGTGTAATTAAGCTTAGTGGCTGAGTGCCAGGGGTCCCCTAAACAAATCGTAAACTAGAGGTTCCTCATATGAAACACAGAGAACGTGACTGAATGCGACGTACGCAGAGTCGGGAGCACGCTGAACCGTGACGGCCGCGTTGCCGCAGACGATTTATGTGATTTACTACGCTTAATAAAACTGAAAAGACCTTTCACTCGGTCTGTTTTGACGTTTAGGGATTAAAACTCAAAACACAGCTTTCATTTTTCCTATTTTAAAAAAAAAAAAAAAGAAAGAAAAGAAAAAAGTACATGACCAGTTCCTGCTGCGATGATGTATTACAGCACTCGCAGATTTCATGCCTTACTCCAAAATAAACATTTGTAAAGAAAACAATCGTGAGTCACTGCTTTATGAAGGAAAAAAAAAAGAAAAAGAAGAAAAAAGAAGGTTTGATTAAAGTTGCTGCAACTTTCACGGGCTTTCTTCAGAGAGTGATTTGTGAGTATGAGACGACAGAGCTGTGAGGAGACAGACAGAGACGCCGCGGGGAGACAGAGACGGCGTGAAGAGACGGAGACGCCGTGGGGAGACAGAGACGGCGTGAAGAGACGGAGACGCCGCGGGGAGACAGAGACGGCGTGAAGAGACGGAGACGCCGTGGGGAGACGCCGTGAAGAGACAGAGTCGCCGTGGGGAGACGCCGTGTGGAGACGGAGACGCCGCGGGGAGACAGAGACGGCGTGAAGAGACGGAGACGCCGTGGGGAGACGCCGTGAAGAGACAGAGTCGCCGTGGGGAGACGCCGTGTGGAGACGGAGACGCCGCGGGGAGACAGAGACGGCGTGAAGAGACGGAGACGCCGTGGGGAGACGCCGTGAAGAGACAGAGTCGCCATGGGGAGACGCCGTGTGGAGACGGAGACGCCGCGGGGAGACAGAGACGGCGTGAAGAGACAGAGACGCCATGGGGAGACGCCGTGAAGAGACAGAGTCGCCATGGGGAGACAGAGACGTCATGTGGAGACAGAGACGCCGGGGGGAGACAGAGACGCCGCGGGGAGACAGAGACACCGGTTGGAGACAGAGATGCCGCAGGGGAGACGGAGACGCCGCGGGGAGACGGAGATGCTGCAGGGAGACGGAGACGCCGTGGGGAAACGGAGACGCCGCAGGGAGACAGAGACGCCGCGGGAAGACAGAGACGCCGCGGGGAGACGGAGACGCCGCGGGGAGACGGAGACGCCGTGGGGAGTGGGGCTTCTCCAGTATCTGAGAGTCTGAACATGAAGGAGGCTCGCATGATTTGTTTCTATCGTAAGAGTGATTTAGAATTTGTTGAGGACACGCTACAAGATCAGACTGTTATGTCTTTTCCTCCATGAGGGAAATGAAGTATAACATTAGCGAGCATAAAAAATTTTTAAATAAAAACACACTAAAGCTCAGTATATTGCAATTAGAGCCATAAAAAAATTTAATTAGTATTCAGATATTGATTTTCATAAGATCATTTACCATGCTATGCTCTAATTTTAGTCATCAAATGCAAGTGTATCTGAAGACGCGTTTCCTGAAACTTTTGGCGAAATGACATTCAAACACACGCAGAAAGAAAAAAAAGACAGAGAGAGCGAGATAGAGACATAGAGAGAGAGAGAGAGAGAGAGAGAGAGAGAGACAGAGAGAGACAGAGAGAGAGACAGAGAGAGAGAGAGAGCTTGTGGGGGGGTAGTCACAGACAGAGGGAGACACAGAGGGAGAAATAAAGAGAGAGAGAGAGAGATAGAGACATAGAGAGAGAGAGAGAGAGAGAGAGAGAGAGAGAGAGAGAGAGACAGAGAGAGACAGAGAGAGAGACAGAGAGAGAGAGAGAGCTTGTGGGGGGGTAGTCACAGACAGAGGGAGACACAGAGGGAGAAATAAAGAGAGAGAGAGAGAGAGAATGAGACAGGGGAGAGTCACACAGACAGAGAGAGACAGACAGGGAGAGAATGAGACAGGGGGAGAGAGAGACAGACAGAGAGAGAGAGACAGGGAGAGAATGAGATGGGGAGAGTCACACAGACAGAGACTGAGAGAGAATGAGACGGGGGAGAGAGAGACAGACAGGGAGAGAATGAGACAGGGGGAGAGAGAGACAGACAGAGAGAGAGAGAGAGAGGGAGAGAATGATACAGGGGAGAGTCACACAGACAGACAGACAGGGAGAGAATGAGACAGGGGGAGAGTCATACAGACAGAGAGAGAGAGAGACAGTCAGAGAGAGAATGAGACAGGGGGAGAGTCACACAGACAGAGAGAGAGAGAGAGACAGACAGACTGTTGAACAGCTTTATCACAGTGATGCTGTAAATCACTACAGCAGTGCTGGTTTGGTGTTCGGGCCGTGTGGAGGTGAGTTACCTGCTCTAGCGGGACGTGTTTGACCAGACCGCTGACCACAGTGCGCAGCGCCTCTTCACCCACATCCACCTCCTCCACGTACAGCGTATCAGCGTCCGGGTGCTTCCTCGCCTCGACGATCCGCCCGACGCGCAGGTCCAAACGGGACACGTCCACCTTCACGTCCTCCTGAGGGGGAGGGGCTTTCTTCATCGGCTTCTCTCCTGAAAAACATTCGCACACTGAAGATTTCAGTCACACAATTAGCACTGCAGGAAAGAAAGAAAGCTAACGCGAAACAGTTAGCGCGACATGCCACAAGAGTTGAACCGCATCCAACAGCAACAACGCTGATTATAGTCATTTGCATTTGCATCATTACTATAATTAGCCGCCTTATTATGTATATTATTATACGGTGCCTTTCTCACAGAACCATGACATCAGCACTGACATAATGTGATCAAAGTAGAGCTGATGTAAGGGAGGATTAGGTATTTATTTATGAACGCTCGCGCATGCAGGAGGGGGGAGAAAGGCAAGCATGTGGCATTGCCGGTGAAGCTGGCACAACCACGTCCCCATGGCACCGTCTGGGTTTTTAGAGCAGAGCGATTGGATTTCCCGAGGTGTTGTGATATGGTGTGAGCCTTATTTTTAGCCGTATTGTTCCCTGGAGAAACATTCCTCAGCGGGCACATGGAAACTACGCGGCCCGTCGTCTCCCCCTTTACACGTCACCCCTGGAGTGCGCACAAACACGCCCACACACTTTTCATTCCAATCACACACACTTCTAAAATCAGAACATTCATTTCCCAGGGTGGAAAAAGCAGTTTGGACATCTTTAAACTGCTTCTTAGGAGTCTTAAATGACCTGTTGTATTAAATAAGGAAATAAAAACACCTTGTGCTGTGCTGCTGTAGGAAAATAATCAACGATGTGGTGGTGTGATGCGGCCAAATGCATCACAGAGCTATGATTACCCTCCAACGTTGATTATTTACCTACTTTGCCTACGATTACAAGATATAATTTCACGTCACATCACACTTTTAACCATTTCTAGTTACGGTGAGCATCGTGGAACGTTCGTAAAATAACTTCCTTCCTGTTATCACTTACGTTATAGCAGCTGTAAGCAGTCTCTCAGTCTGTCTTTTTTAGTCTCCCCCTCTACTGAAATTAAGACCGAACACACCCCCCCCCACAAACAAAAAAACTAAACAGAAAGCAAACAAACAAGCAAACAAAACCCCCCGCAGCTTACGTTATTGAGCAAAGCGATTAAAAAGTCCTCAGTCCTGAAGACTTTCCCGTGTTACAAAGGATTATTAGCGCGGAAATGAACGCAAAATCAATTTTTCAAAATGACCTCATCACAACGCGTATTCAGCCAAAGCCCTCTTCGATTCACGTGCGTACCGCTACAAAGTTTCATTTACCAACAAACATCACTGTGAAAGACCGTGCAAAACTATTTTGTGCAATTGCACTTTCGAAAATCCGAGTAGTTTTCCGCAAAAAAAAAAAAAAAGCACAAAAAAAAAACTCTGAAAGTTGTAGCGCAAATTTTGAACCCGCACAAAATCGAGCATTTTTGGCTGCAACAATCACACAAAAAAACCCCACACACAATCACAAAAACAAAAAACACAAAAAAACTACACACAATCACAAAACAAAACAAAAAACACACACAAAAAAACGCACACAATCACAAAAACAAAAAACACAAAAAAACCCCACACAAAATCGAGCATTTTTGGCCGTCACAAAAATAAACAAACAAAAAAAAGAAAGCAAAAAAAAAAAAAAAAAACACAAAATTGAGCATTTTTGACCGCAACAATCACAAAAAAAACACCACACACAATCACAAAAAAAATTAAATAAAAATAACACACACACACACAATCACACAAAAAAATAAATAAAAATAACACACACACACACAATCACAAAAAAAATTTAATAAAAATAACACACACACAATCACAAAAAAATTAAATAAAAATAACACACACAATCACAAAAAAATTAAATAAAAATAACACACACAATCACAAAAAAATTAAATAAAAATAACACACACACACAATCACAAAAAAATTAAATAAAAATAACACACACAATCACAAAAAAATTAAATAAAAATAACACACACAATCACAAAAAAATTAAATAAAAATAACACACACACAATCACAAAAAAAATTAAATAAAAATAACACACAAACACACACACAATCACAAAAAAATTAAATAAAAATAACACACACAATCACAAAAAAATTAAATAAAAATAACACACACACACACAATCACAAAAAAAATTAAATAAAAATAACACACAATCACAAAAAAATTAAATAAAAATAACACACACACAATCACAAAAAAATTAAATACAAAACACACACAATCACAAAAAAATTAAATAAAAATAACACACACAATCACAAAAAAAATTAAATAAAAATAACACACACACACAATCACAAAAAAAAAATAAACACAATCACAAAAAAAACAATACAAAACAAAAAAAAAAAAAACTCACAACAACACACACAAAATCGAGCATTTTTGGCCACAACAATCACAAATAAATAAATAAATAAAATAAATAAATAAATAAAAAACCTCCTGAACGGACCGATTAGTGTTATAAAGCACTGACACCGGAGACTCCTTCATTAAACGTTAAATAAACGTCTAAAATTCCTGTGAATGAGCTGTTACTATAGAAACGATTATTAGAAAGAACTCATTACCGTAAACTTGAGATTTTCCTTGGAGTTGGATCTACTGTCCTAGAAAATTCAAAATCAACACCTTCTGACCAATCAGAATCAAGTATTCAACGGTTCCATGGTACAAGCCAGACTGATATATTGTGCTGAAAATTTGATCTTTTCAACACGTTAATTTGGGTTTCCTGTCTTTAAAAAACAACACTCACTGAAAGGCGATGCAGCTGTTGTGCAGGCGCTCTGTTTACAAGCAGAAATCTTGCACTATATTTATATTCTGTCATTAAACCCCCCTGTCTGCACTACCTTATTTCATCTGCTCAAACTTAACTCTCCATAAATAAAACTGAAAGATTGTTGGCGATCATGTTCGGAGTTGGGTCGCTTCAACAGATGGAGATGTACGGTTTACGTTGATGATCGTTTCGTTAATAAATAGCACAGCACAGAAACCCACCGGCTCGTTCGTTACAAACCAATTACTGCAGATTTACGAGAACATTCACACCATCTTGCGTACGCTGTGAAAACTGGATCCTGGCCTCAGGTTTGTTTGCAAATCCCATGCTGAAGTGCTGAAGTGCTGACGGGATTCAGAGCAATCTGCTCAGAATCAAATGCAAGTGTATCCTGAACCTTACGGTGAAATGACGTTCAAACACACATGCAGAAAGAAAAAAAAAAGAGAGACAGACAGACAGAGAGAGGGAGAAGGGGGGGAGGTAGTCACAGACAGAGGGAGAAATAAAGAGAGCGAGAGAGAGAATGAGACAGGGGGAAAGTCACAGCCACAGAGAGAGAGAGAGAGAGAGAGAGAGAGAGAGAGAGAGAGAGAGAGAATGAGACAGGGGGAGAGTCACAGACACAGAGAGAGAGAGAGAGAGAGAGAGAGAGAGAGAGAGAGAATGAGACAGGGGGAGAGTCACAGCCACAGAGAGAGAGAGAGAGAGAGAGAGAGAGAGAGAGAGAGAGAGAGAGAGAATGAGACAGAGGGAGAGTCACAGACACAGAGAGAGAGAGTGTGAGAGAGAGAGAGAGAGAGAGAGAGAGAGAAAGAGGTGGGGGAGAGTCACAGACACAGAGAGACAGACAAATAGAGAGACAGAGAGAGGCAGAGAGTCACAGACAGATAGAGAAAGACAGAGAGACAGAGAGAGAGAGGCAGAGTCACAGACAGATAAAGAGAGACAGACAGACAGGGAGAGAATGAGACTGGCACACAAGTCTCACAGTCCCACTCTTCTGGGAAGGCTTTCCACTAGATTTCAGAGCGCATCTGTGGGGATTTGTGATCATTCAGCTACGAGAGCGTTAGTGAGATCAGACACTGATGTTGGGATGTTGAGGAGGTCTGGGGTGCAGTCGGCGTTCCAGTTCATCCAAAATGTGATCAGTGGGGTTGAGGTCAGGGCTCTGTTCAGGACACTCGCGTTCTTCTACTCCAACCTTGGTGAACCATGTCTTCATGGAGCTCGCTTTATTAAGCTTGGACATGTCTGGGCCTCTTACATCCAGTAAAATGAAACGGTAACACTACAGCACACTAAGACATTCTATACAACTGTGTGTTTCCAGGCTTGTGGCAACAGTTCGGGGAAATCCTCCACATGGGTGTGATGGTCAGGTGTCCGTAAACCTTTAGGCATTGTGGATTGTGGGCTCGTTTGTTGGACAGTGCCATCAGTGCTTAGTTAACGATGTGTGGCATTCTATGAAACCCCAGACGCTGGTGTGGATCAACTTTGGCAATATATAAACATATTCTCATCACCGTGTCCTCAGACTCACCTTTCTTCTCTGCTTTAGCTTTCGCCTTGGCCTCGGTGCTGCTGGCTGCAGGGCTTTTAACGGTGGAGGCCGGGGCCGCAGGAGCTGGTTTAACTGTCGGCTCCGGTGCTGAGGGCTTGGATGCACACTGGATGATGGAGTCTTCTGAGGGCATGGGCACTGCCACTGTGCACACACACACACACACACACACACACACACACACACACACAGATATATTTTAGCTTCTCAAAATATTTGCAGCACAACGTGTCATGTTTGTCTGATTGCTCTTTCCAGAACATAACGATTAGCAATAAGCTTTGGGGTAAACCGAGACAAATGGAGGACCAACACAATGCACGTTTCAATGTTTAAAAAAAACAAAAAAACATACTATTATTATTATTATTATTATTATTATTATTATTATGTTTTAAAAGTAAGAAAATACCAAACTAGCTCAGGGCTCCATGGCACAAACAATTGACACAGTGTTCTTTCCTTCGGGTCCTGATTGTTTTTCATCAAAACATGAAGTCCACAGAATACTAAGAATACATATCAAGCGGAGAACAATACAAGTAGTGCGACCGTACAAGATTTATAATTGAGCTGTGGAGAAACAAAGTGCGCAGAGTAGAGGTGTAAGAGCCAGAGTAGGGTTTTATTTATTTATTTAAGATAATACGGTGGTTGGTATTTTAGGGGTTAGTTACGTGCTCACGGAAGAGGTGGGTTTTTGAAGATGGTGAGAGATTCTGCGGTCCGGATTGAGGTTGGAAGTTCATTCCACCTCTGAGGGACAGTAGGTGTGAAGATTCTCTAAAGGGACCTTGAGCCACGCTGAGTAGGCACTACTAAGCGTCGGTCGTTGATTGATCGCAGACTGCGTGAGGGAACGTGAGCCTTCAGGAGAGAGTTGAGGTAGGAGGGTGCTGATCCAGACAAGATCTTGTAGGTGAACATCAAGGCCTTGAATTTGATCCGGGTGGCTACAGGGAGCCAGTGGAGGGAGATGAAGAGGGGTGTGACGGGTTCTCTTGGGCTGGTTGAAGACGAGGCGTGCTGCTGCATTCTGAATCATTTGAAGGGGTTTGACGGAGCTGTTTGGAAGGCCCGAGAGCAGTGCTTTGCAGCAGTCCAGTTTGGATATGAAAAGAGCCTGGACTAGTAAAATACCAATGATTTACTGCAGAGCACAATCTGGATGGGAGGAACAATAAAAATCCAATGTAATCGATCGTCCATGACATGTTTGGCGTTTGCCTCTTTAATTTTGTACAGGAGTTCGAGTCGTTCAATATCCATAGCTTCTTCGAGTGAGAAAATGAGTCGACTCGGAATCATCCAGACTTCATGAAGTGAACCGAACAGGCTTCAGGTTTTGCGTCGCCGTATTTTTTTGCAGATAAACTGAGCCAAGGCACAGAGCGTCAGAAATGCCACGTGTTCTGAACATTTGGACCGACAAACAAAAAAGAGCAAATAAACAGTGGATACACAACTTGTTATTTCTGTAATTTATCTAATTGTTTATTTAGCGCCGACTCCGTGTTCTTCACGCTCGGTTGATTTTGGTGATTTCTACACACACTTGGCAAAGGTTTTTTACATTTTGTTGTCACGTATAATGAATGAAAGAGTTTTACGCGTACGTTTTCAGCACTACACGCTCCTCAGTTGGCCTTTTTTTTGGTTTTGCAGAAAACAAAGTGAATTACCTGCAGGAAATTATTTTGCAAGGTCTTTTAACTGTACTTATATTCTACGCATGTGAATGCATGTTGTGATGACATCACGACGCATCTTGGCCCAAATCTGAAACCAAACCGAAAGCCCCCTCAATCAAGCTCGATGCTTATATTGCTGCTGCATAACTTGTTGAAACGACACAAAGACGGATCCTTGGTTGGGTTTTTAATTAGAAAGCGCAACGGCATGTGCTCGAGCGTGGAGAAATCGGAGAAATAACAAACTCTGACGAAGTTGGTTACACCAAACAGGAGTGTATGGTCTGATTGCGCAGTGTAGACTTCCTGAGATTGCTAAACAACGCTGGCGTGTGGCGCAGCCTATATTTTATGTTAATTATGATAATTCATTGTTTATTTAAGCTAACTACAGGCCCTTCAAAGTGCAGACGGTGCAGGACTTCAGTGACGCCGTGGTGACTCAGATCAGCCCGCTTTCTCCCAAATGAAGTATAAAGAGCTCTGCGTGACGCCTGATCTGAGGCCTTTTTAAAAAAAAAAAAAAAAAATTCCCCTTGATCTCTGATTAGGTTCGTATGCCCCAATTAACTGATGCAATCAGATAAATAACAAATGACACATTAGAACGAATGGAAAAAACAAAAAAACCCCAAAACATAATCCTACATTATTTAGAAGCTGTCCAAAAATAACAGGGACAAAAACGAGGTCTTTTTTAAAGAATGCCAAATTGCCTATTTGTTCCCATTGGGCTGCTCTGGAAAGCATTACTCGAGTGTTAATGAGGATATGAGTGCTTTTATTTGCACGTTAATGCGAGGCAGAGGCTGAGGGTGGCAGGAGATTTGCTGTGGAGTCACGCAGACCTGCGGAGGAAGGTAAGCAGGGCGGCGGAATAACTGGTCAGGATTTTCACAGAGTTTTTTTTGTGATTGTTGCGGTCAGTAATGCTTGATTTTGCCACGGCTTTAAAAAAAAAAAAAAAAAAAAATTGGCGAGTTTTTTTTGTGCCTTTTCCCCCCCGGAAAACTACTTGGATTGGCGAAATTGCATGAGCAGGAAACTGTTTTGTGCGGTCTTTTGCTGGGACAACTTCATTGTTGGTAAATGAAACCTTCTCGCTGTACTCGCTGTACGTGTTTTGGCCCAAATCTTACGGAAAATCTGCTGTAATTAAAAACAACTGCAACATCCTGTCAATATTGCGATGTTTGTTTGATTTTGCGTTCATTTCTGTGATCGCAAAATCCTACAGGGACTGGCTAACACTAGATATCTAGAATCATTTTGGGCAGCACCTCGGTTTTCAGCGCCGCAACGTCCTCGAGGTCGTAAAATAGGTAAAATAGATAGGATGCCAAGCAATAAGAACCTTCTAGAGTTAATCCATTTGAAAAAAGGTAGTTTAGTCCAGTGGTCACCAACCCTCTTCCTGGAGATCTACCTTCCTGCAGGTTTCATCTCCGATCTACCTTCCTGCAGGTTTCATCTCCGATCTACCTTCCTGTAGGTTTCATCTCTGATCTACCTTCCTGTAGGTTTCATCTCCGATCTACCTTCCTGCAGGTTTCATCTCCGATCTACCTTCCTGTAGGTTTCATCTCCGATCTACCTTCCTGTAGGTTTCATCTCCGATCTACCTTCCTGTAGGTTTCATCTCCGATCTACCTTCCTGTAGGTTTCATCTCCGATCTACCTTCCTGTAGGTTTCATCTCCGATCTACCTTCCTGTAGGTTTCATCTCCAACCAAAATTTAACACACCTCTTTTAGTTGATCAAGAACTTCTCAAGGCAATGATTAGATGGTCAGGTGAGCAGGATTACGGTTGGAGTTAAAGTCTTCAGGAAGGTCGACCTCCAGGTACAGGGTTGGTGACCACTGCTCTAACTGAACAGCACATAACCAAGTGGCGTCAGGTTGCTAGGCTACTCTGGTCTTTCTACAACCAGATTGAGCTCGTCTGTTTTTGTTTATGAACACCAAAGGGGTCTATAGAAATGAGAAGCGAAGAAATTTATTTATTTATTTATTTATTTTAAAATTGCAGTTACTGAACCAGCCGGTCAGCCGCAAATTGACGGCGGTGATCGCCGATGAAATAAAATAAAATAATAAAATTTTTCTCCCCTTATGGTTTGATTTGAATCTTTTAAGAATTACAATTAAAAAAGGAGGTTGTGTGTATAATTAAGGGCTTCGGTTAATAAGAGTTCCATCTAGAAATGAAGGGCTTCCCCTCGGCTTTAGGGTTACAGGTTCGTTTACCTCCTCTCCTTCTTTCCTTCTCCAGGAGTTGCCTTTTCAGTTCTTCAATCTCCTTCTTCAGCTTGGCGTTCTCCACCATCAGCTTCTTCTCCTCTCTCACGGTGGCCTGCACCACTTCATCCAAATAAAACACAGATTTGATTTTTTTAAAAAAAACGACGGTCATGACAACAAAGACACATGCTAATGAGTTTCAGCTCGGTCATCTGGCGTGTATGGGAGTGGTGTGTGGGTGTGAGGGTCAGACAGACGGGTTTCCCACTCACTGGCTTTTTCTTTCAGCAGCTGGACCTGCTGTTTGAGGTACTCGATGATCTGATCCGCCTCGGTGGCCCTCTGCTCCAGTCTCATCAGCGAAGGGGTGTGGCCTGACATCCTGAATAAGGAGCGTGCTAAGAACCTGGAAATACAGAAGAACAATAATAATAAGTCCAATGGGGAAAGATCAAACCCCACGGAAATGTGTCGAGATGTCTTTAAAATGAAATACCCCGGAAGTCACTGGTCGGGAATTGAGGCAAAATTGAAATGCAAGGGGTTTTTATCGTGTGTGTGTGTCTGAGGCTTCCAAAAGTAACGGAACACTCACGCTGCACAGCTGTCCAAACACCGAGTCAGCATCTCTCCAACTCACTCACACACACACACACCTGGAATCCCCAACTGTTACAGGCAAAATGTACATGATTAAAGCTGCCCAATCCAATCCAAATTCTCCGTTTCCATTTCAAGGCTTGAAGCGATGAGGATTCTGAACGGCAGCTGCATGCGAGAACCCGACCTCCTTAACAAGTTCCAGGACACTCCCGATCGAAGCCGATTCTGCAGTGACGAAGCAAACCACATGCCAATGAAATGAAATACGCTGCCCATCTCGCTGCGCTTGGCTAGCGTTTATGGGCAGAAATATTCGAACGCCGCTGCTCTCTTGACTCCACTGTGTGAGGTTAAGATGCTTTTCGAGCTTCAAAGGCTCTCGAACGTTTAAAATCGCACTGAACCGAAAGAGGCCTCGACTAACAAGGACATAACTTTGGCAAGATGTCATCTCAAAAAGAATGGAGAGTGAGAGAGATAAAAAAAAAGAAAGACCAGGAAGGAAATCAGGGGATTTTTTTTTCTCCGTTGTCTTTTACAAGGCCCAGGAAGGGAGAAGAAAACATCTTAACACGTAATACTGGGTGGTGCTGCAAAACAACAGCTGGCGCTGGATGGAAATTAAAAACACGAAAAAGGGCTGGAGTTGATAATGCGAGCAGATCAAAGTCTCTTGGGGTTTTTTTTTCTTCTTCCCCTGAAAGCCCTTGAATTGATTTAAGCGGAGCCCACGGTGGAAGAACTTTACGAGAACCACAATGTTTTCGTTTGCATAAGTCTTGGAACCGAGCCTCGTGCTGCCGGCTCCAATAGCCTCCGACCTCTACCCTGATCACGTCCGTCTTACTCGGCAGCGGGATGTTACGATCCCAGCCAAAAGCTTATAGACCTCAAACAAAGCCATGACCTCACCCTTTAGCAGGTGGACTACTCAAAGCTCCACCCACTTAACCTAACACATTAAATATGTCTAAAAATTAACATCACGTCATATTAATGAGAACGCCAGCGTGGAAGCACTGGAGACGTTGGTGCAAACGCTGGACTCAAACTCCCAGAATGCAATGCAGCTATACGATGGAGTTACTCCTCGGCTAGTTAGTGGTCTACGAGATGATGACGTTGACTCGGTATCGGTTGACTCCTTAAGCAGGGATGATGAGAGGGTTTAAACCCACTGCACCGCTATCAGCAGGCAGAGCGGCATTGTGGGGAATGTAGGAAAGCAAAGTGAAACCGTTAGTGTTAACAGACCGACACGTCGACCAGAATTTCATTCTAAAAATAAATTCTGGACACCGCTGAAGATCGCGTGCGAATTATAAAGATATTAATACGCGAGTGGGTTTTTTTCCCAGCTGACAGCAAACAGAAGCTGTGACACACAAACAAGGTCCGTAATAGTGCGTTCGCGTGCGTCAAGCAAGAGAAATAACCGTCACTTGCATTACAGTCACTTTAGCTTTAAAGTCGCAAGTGTAACCCCTTTTTTTATTAGTCATGTTTCTAATAAAACCCAATTCGGCGCAATTACGACACCGCCACCACACCAGTGCCCGTGCAGCCATTGCGAAACTATTTCCGAGAACGGAATGCAGACCGAATGCTTCCCCTGTTTTTCCCTCCTCTGGAGCGCTTTGAGGAGAGGCAGTGGGCCGTAAGAAAGAGGGCATCGTTGTGGCCTGTGTGAGGTTTCAGCTCTCTCTCGAACATGGAGGATCGTGCGAACACCCATCAAGGCCCTGTGCAACACTGCCAATCTGTCTGGCTGCTGTGAGCGTTTAAACCACCACGGCAAGTTGACGGGATGAAACACTTGCCTGCTGAGCTACAATGAAAACAGCATGGGAGTACAGCTGGCATCTGAGATCGGCGCGGTTTACGGCGGAGTGCGGGAGGAAGTTCCAGATTTAGCACGGCTCCATAACCATCACTTTCACTTGCAAGGAGCAGTCTTATTTGGTTATTACTATCGCTCTCTCTCGCTCTCTCGCGCTCTCTCTCTCTCTCACACACACACACACACAGAGTTCTGTGGATTACCAAGTGTTTAATGAGTGGAACAGTAAGGGTGTGCACAGATATTCAAATACCTTGTTAACCTTTGCGAGTATTTGGAAACTGAAATGACAATTATCTATATGAGGTCACAAGGAAAATATATTTTAAACGATTGTTTTTTGCTTATTTGTTAAATAAAGGCAATATTTTGATGCAATTTCATGGTCTGCAAGTTAAAGGTGTGTTTTTTGAAAGTGAAAAAAGTCTCAGGAGTGACGGTAAACACAACAAAGCTTTCGACACCCCCCCACACCCCCCACAGCACGCGCAGCAAGTGTTTTTTATTTCGTCTTACACCGCAGCAATTATTTGGCTGTGGAGCGGCCAGAAGATGTACAACTTTACGTCTGACTGTTACAAAGCGCTGACACTGGAGGCTCCTTCCAAAAACGTTAAATGTGTCCTTACATAAAACTTCATCATATCAACAATTATACATTTTTTTTATTTGTTACAAATAAAATACATTTTTTAATTTGTTTTTAATCTGTTGAATTTTCAATTTGGATGTGGTTATTAATGCTCTATAACTGTATATGAATAAATGAATAAATGTAATACTCTGACAGTAGTTCCAGCTGTAAGACAAATCACAGGCTTTAAGAAGAAGGAAAGTCTAAACAAGTTTCCAGAGCAGATCATTATCATGTCTATAATTAGAAAGTTGCCTAACTACAGAAACGACTGGAAGTTATCCACCGAACTATAGAAAGTTGTCGCTTCTATAGTTAGAAAGTTTTCTAACTATAGAAACTATTGAAATTTATCTACAAAGCTATAGAAAGTTAGAACTCTTAATAATTAGAAAGTTGTCTAACTGTAGAAATATAGAAACTACAGTTATATAATGAACTATAGAAAATTATCGCTTCCATGCAACCAAACAAAAACAAAAAAATCCTGGTCACAGAAAATGGAAAATAAGAAAACAAACATCAAATAAATAAACAAAAACACACACATAACCGCACACACACTAATTGTATATCTATATTTCTATCTATCAAGGGCGAATGTTTGGTCTCAATATTGGTAGGGACACTCACCCACCCCGGACAAAAAAAAGGACTGGTTAATGTTGCCAACCAAATGGTTTATTAAAATATAACATCTATAGTTACATTAAGATCTGTATTTACATTTAAATACTAATTATACAAAGCAACAGATCAAAGAGTAAAAGATTCTAAATTCTAAAACTCTGCCCTCCTATCTATAACTATATATATAAATCTATATATACATACACACACACACACACACACACACACACACATATATATATATATATATATATATATATATATATATATATATATATACATATACACATACACATATATATAGGTTAAAACCCAGCTAATTTAATACTTTTTGTAAACACTCGAGTTACTCTGTGATAAAAGCAGACACTAACCGTGTTGTTGATTTTAAAAGGAATATTGTCTAATCACTTTATTATTGGTGTGCTTTCATTTTAGGAAATCATGATGCAATATAGACCGAGTCCCAAATAGCTTCCTACCAAACACGTAGTGCACTACATAGAGTGCATACGCTACTACTTCCAACTGGATGTAGTGCACTTATACACGGAGCAGGGATCCGTTTGGGACCGTCCCCACAGCGCCGTGTCAAAGCCCAGCGCTAGCAGGATAACAAGTGCAACTCTACCCAAAGCTCCTCAATGTTCTTCCGGCTAAACAAGCTTAAAACCGAGCTATACGTGTTTTAAAAAGACATACAAATATTAAATGGTTTAAAAAAGGTAATGGTGTGTGTTATGGCACTTACATTCAAGGGTAATCGAAATAGCTAACGCAGTCAGATTTCACTCGCGTTTCCCCGTCCACAGCGTCGCAGGTTGATGACGCAGAAATCAAGTCTTGATCACGCTTTCAGTATAGTACCGGTCAAAAGTTTGTGGACCCTTGACTGAAATGTTTCTCATGATCTTAAAAACCTTTTGATCTGAAGGTGTATGATTAAATGTTTGAAATCGGTGGTGTAGACAAAAAATATATAATTGCTTCAACATATTCATTTCTTTCATTAGAAAACATTTTATTTACATAAAAAAATTAAGCACGACATATATATATATATATATATATATATATATATATATATATATATATATATATAGAGAGAGAGAGAGAGAGAGAGAGAGAGAGAGAGAGAGAGAATACATCAAATAAGTTATTTTAAAAATAATACTAATGAGCCCATAAACAGTAATAAATATAGATCATTAAATCTAAGAGGAGTATTTTGAACACACACACACAAAAAAACCGCCAGGTAAATGACCTAGGAAACAAACATGAAAAATAATTCTACATTATCTTATTTTTCATCTAAAGTTATTTCAAATCTTGTTTTGTTATTCAAATTCTACTTAAATATTAAGAAAAGGTGTGGTGACGCAGAATGTTTTGGATGTTATCCCATAAGGACTTTAAACATGCTTAACCGGCGTCGCCGAATGATGACGTAACTCCACATGATCTTATTTTCTGTTTATACCGGACTCCGGAAATATTTTCTCTAATAGCGATAACAGAAGAGTAAAGTAGAGGAGTTGGTATGGAGAAATTGGTTTAGTGATTCAGAAACGGTATGCCATGTATAAAAGTATTCATTTATTCTGTTTATTGTGGTCTTATTTTTTTGGAATAAAGATGTACATAGCGTTCTTGATGTCGCGAACAAGTGTTCATTCATCAGCTGCAGATGTTTTGGTCTTTAACTCCTCTTAGAATTAAATATTCATAACTGATATCCTGATAATAAATAATAATAATAATAAATAATAATAATAATAATAACTGGTTCATACAAAAATGGAACATTCATATAAGAAATGCATTTTATTCAAAATAAGAGCAAAGCAAAGCTGTGTCATAATCATACCCATACACTGTCATGCTTCATGTATTAATGTATTTGCTCTTCAGTGTGTGGTCCTGGTCATATGTAATGTTGATGCCGGTAATACTGTTTTTATTTATTTGTTTGTTTGTTTTTTGCGTATTTTTGTACCTCTTTGAGCAGTGTGCGGTTCCTGAGCCAAGGTGCTGAATGTCAGAGAGACCATGCAGCCTCTGCGAGATGCCGAGCTCGGGGCTTTCACCTTCTTTGCCTCTCCTCTTCCTCATGATGTGTGTGGCAGCAACGGTCTCCCCCTGACCCCAAACTCCATCAAGATCCTGGGTCGCTTCCAGATCCTTAAAACCATCACGCACCCCAGGCTGTGTCAGTACATCGACATCTCTCGAGGAAAACATGGTATGACCTTTTAGTCAAATTTATATTCATGCCTGTTAATGAACGTCTTAATAAATATTCTCCTCTTATTTTGTAAATGAAGGACTGTAGCAGTAACGGTTGTGCTGGATGGATCTTGAGCTATTAACTATAATCCCCTGACATGGTTGACCTGCACATACTAAATATACTACACACTTTCTGTTCTATTAATGTTACTTTAACTATGCTTTTTCATTCATTCATTCATCCACCTTCAGTTAGCACTTTATCTTGGTCAGTGTCAAATGATTATGGGGCGCATGAGGTGGGAAAACACCCTGGATGAGACGCCAGCCCATCTTAGTGCACCAGGCACACACACATTCATATAATCATTCACACCTAGGGGCAATTTCATAGCCATTAGACCTACTGGCATTTTTAAAACATTTTTGTGGAATGTGGACACAGGGAGAACATGCACTGACACTCTGTACAGACTGAATCTCGAGCTCAGGGTCGAACCAGGCATACTGAACACCCTGAAGCCATTTTCCCCCCAATATGCATTATGTATCACAATATGTAGAACTGATGACAACACACCAACAAACTATGCTTTGCAATGATTTCAATTTAAACGTTACAAAGTGAATTTTTTAAACAAGGAAGTGGAGGGAAAATTAAACAGGACCAAATAGATTTTAACGCACGGTTACTTTGTGTAAGAGTAGTGATGGTCAGTGTTGTATAATAATAATAATTACAATAATAACCACAATAAAACAATAATAATAATAATAATATTGTATTATTATTATTATTATTATTATTATTATTATGTCCCATGTGACACCCCTCTTCATCTCCCTCCACTGGCTTCCTGTAGCCACCCACATCAAATTCAAGGCCTTGATGCTCACGTACAAGACCTTGTCTGGAACAGCACCCCCCTACCTCAACTCTCTCCTGAAGGCTTACGCAATCTACGACCAACACTTAGTAGTACCTACTCAGCGTGGTTCAAGGTCCCTTTCAAGAACATTCCAGAACTGTTCCTCAGTGGTGGAATGAACTTCCAACCTCAACTTCCAAGAGTTAGAGCCCCAAGGTGTTAGAAATGGCTTTGTTACCCTTTCCAGACTGATCTCCTTTCCAGGTTACCCTTTCCAGCCTGGCAGTAATCACGCCTGGGTGTGTCTAGTCTAGTTGAACCAAATGAACAACTAAATTTGGTTGATTGTTTGATTGTGCAGGGGGGGAATTACTTTTTCACACATGGCCTGTTGGAGTTGAGAAAAAAAAAATCTTCAAAAACTGCATTTTGTGTTTTGTTTAAAGAGCTGAAAAAAATAAGTGTGACAAATATACAGAAAAAAATATACAAGGGGACAAATACTTTTTCATGGCATTGTATAAAACTCTAGTCCAAGAAAAACAAATGGATATATGGTGGAACTTGTATCTGTTTGTTTTGCAGATTTAGTAGGTCTTTTTTGTTCACAGACTTTTCTTCATGAATCTGTTTGCAGAAAGACTTGTTGTTGTAGCTGAACACTATGAACGCAGCCTCACGGACCTTCTCAAACAAGACAAACCCATCAGGTAAGCTAAAAACCATAAAAGAAACGTTCATCACACGTGATCTCTCAGTTCATTATTATAGTATTATATTATTTTTTATATTGCCCTCCTTAATTAAATGCTTAGAGGCACACAGATGTGATGTGCTCTTGCTTTGCCATCTACTGGTTAAATCTGTTCACAGCATTTTATTGGGTGATGAATTCACTTTAAAATTCAGTTCTTGTAATTCTATCCTATATGTAAAGCTCTGAATCAAATGAGACATTGATAGTGATATTAAATGATAAGAATTTAAGCATTGATGCAGTAATTCGTGCAAAAGGAGCCAAGTATTGAGTGCATAAATTAACATGAACTAACCATAACCCTAGGTCAACATTTCTGGATTATAAATTCTTTATTTTGATATTTTGAGATACTGGATTTATGATTTCTATGAGCTTTAAGCCATAATCATTAAGGTTAAAACAAAAAAGACTTGAAATATTTTACTTTGTGTAATGAATGTAGAATATATGAAAGTTCCACTTTTTTAATAAAATTGTGGGAAAAAATGCATTTTTCAAAGATATTCGAATTTTTTGAGAAGCACCTGTGTGTGTGTGTGTGTGTACATATATACACACACATTCTCTATGTATTCTCTAACCTCATCAGGCATTATAGCAGAAGACTCAGAGCTGATTGTAGCAAAGGGATTGTAGCACAAAGTATTGACTAAAAGGGTGCCAATAATTGTTGCACACATATAATTAACAAAGATATTTTTTGGATGAACCTGTGTTTTGTTTGCAATTGTTTAATATCCATGAGAGCAGAGTATTTTTGTGAATTTTTGGAACACAAGATCAAACGGTTAAACAATATTTGAACCATTATTATAATCATTATTTACCAAGGGTGCCAATATTAGTTAAGGGCACTGTGTGTGTGTGTGTGTGTGTGTGTGTGTGTATGTGTGTATATATATATATATATATATATATATATATATATATATATATATATATATATATATAATGTGTGTGTGTGTGTGTGTGAGTGTGTATAATGTATATATTTAAAATCACACTAATGCATGAGTATGACACCATTTTGTCCAGCCCTGTTTACTCATTTCCTGTCTTTCCCGGTGGAAACCAAAATTGTTTACTTGTTACTGTTCCTTAGGCTTGTACTATGTAACGATTGTCTCTACTCTTTATTACACAGCCATGAGATCCAGTGACATTTACTTAAATTATGTTGTATTACCACACCTGCCGGCCTTTATACAGTTTGGATGGGAGCACTTAAAGCATAATTTAACATCGGCATTCACTAGTAAAAGTTATCACAGGACAGAAGTCTTTTTCTCCCCTAATAAAATGGGAGATGACCCAGTCGACGTATGAATCTGGAATGATTTGTTGAAATTATTTGTTTTAAGCCCTTCACTTTTAACCGACGCCAGCTGGAACCCTTCTCTCCTTTGCTCTCTGTCTTGGTAAATGGAGAATGTTTCGAATCCATAAATATGAAATAAAATCTATCATCTTATGTTTGACGACCATATGGACATCCAACCATCCATCCATCCATCCGTCAATTTTCCATGCAGGCTCACGGGGGAGCCTGGCGCCTATCCCAGGGACCTCACGGCACAAGGCAGGGGACACCCTGGACGGGATGCCAACCCATCACAGGGCACAATCGCACACACCTGTTCACACACTACGGACAATTTGGCATTTACAATACAACACATGCCTTTGGACTGGGTGAAGAATCTGGAGTACCCGAAGGAAACCCTCGTAGCACGCAGGGCGGAGGCGGGATTCGAACCCCCGACCCCAGAGGTGCGAGGCAAGCGTGCTAACGTTTGAAGGTGCTAAGCCATGGTGCAATCACTTACTATTTTTTATTTTTTATTTTTTTTTTACTATTCAGCTTAGTTTTCACGATTGTCACGGCCAGCAAGCAGTTCCAGACTGCGCAGCTGCTAATATTATTACACCATCTCATTCTCTCTTTAAACCTGAAATGGTAGAATGATTTTGTTATGTTTTGGATGTTTAAATCGTTCATGATTTTTTTAAAAATGGTAAATTGCGAGTAGGGAAAGATCAATCACACAAGCCTACTGTTTGCATTGAAACTCAGCCAGTTATGCAGACTTTGTGCCTGAAGCCCTGTTAATGAAGCTTCTTTCAAAGTCTTTTCCTCATTCCATCTTGATCCAAAATTGAGGTCAAATGGACCTCCTCAGCTTTTTTATACACACCGTAGATCACAATGCTCTAGTCTGGAGACATCTGGGCTTTTTTCCTTTTACTTAATTTGTCACCCGTCTGTATGTAACTATACAAATGACAACATTGTATCTTCGACTGATATTAGTAATACGGACGATGGGATGTTTCCATCCACGCTCTGTCTTCCTTAGCGAGTCGAACCGAACGCTGCAATGCATTATGGGCCAGAAGCTTCGTTTACACACTACTTAATGTGTCACATTGTTGGATTGAAAGAGTTCATGGGAATTTCTCCACAATGTTTTTGGATACCCAAAAAACTGTGCATTATAAAAGCTGTGCATTATAACGTATGATTTTATAAATACATGGAGTCACCCACTTTTAAACCACAGTGCTATTGAATTCTCCATTCGGATTGGTCCAGAAGGTTTCTGTTAATTCACTCATTCTAATACGTTATCGTTTCTAAAGTAAAGTTAGAGCTCACTTAGATTTTTATAGTTGATGCTTAAAAAATGTATAGAATTAAAGCTTTCTGTAAGGAGGCGTTTTGTAGCATTTCGGAAGGCGCACCATAAATTTATCTTGGCATGGTGTCTAAAGGATGCTGGAGGGTTTGTGCAGGAATGTTTGACAGCAATTTGTACGTCTTGCTGTGAACAGCTTTTTCTAGCTCATCCCAAAAATGTGGTGGTGATGCAGAAAACGTGCAGGCCACTAAAGTAATGAAAGCTCACTGTCATGTTGCAAGAAGCATCTGGAATTATTCAGTGGTGATAGATGCCGTGTGACATGCTGGAAGTGTGGACAATCTGTAGCCACGAAGAGATGAAGCGTGTTAGATATGTCGTGTCGTTTCTCAACCGCTATCCGTGGCATAATGTGTGGTAGACTTGCTATTTGAGCCATTGTTGATGTATGTTTGTAAAGGTTGCATGGGAAAAGTCGGAGACGGTGGATGTTTGGAAGTTGGACGCAGCATGGATAGCTCAAAACCCATAAGGTCGCTTGTTTTGCTCAATTCCAATGCTCAGTTGGTTGCTAACAATGACGGTCTGCCTGCCTGACTTCACAACATACAGTAGTCACATGACATCTGATTTGTTGGAATGTACAGGTTGTTTAACCCTCCTATTATGTTGGGGGGAAAAGTGTTACACCCATTATGTTATGGGTCAAAATGACTTCCACAGTTTAAATACACACAAAAACTGCAGAGAACAGCTAAAAACATTAAACCTTTATTATGGCTCGTCCAAGACGAGCCATAAGAAGAAATATTTGCATATAAGTTCATGACCCTAAACGAGGAAAGTCAAAAAATTTCAAAGAGAAAAAGAGAGATTAAGCAGTGTTCTCAAATGTGGAAATGGGTCAAATTGACCCATAACATAGTAGGAAGGTTAAAACCAACAAACTGGCAACTTAGCATAAGTTACTGCTTGGAAGTTTTTTCTTTGACAGATATCGTAAGGGCTCAGCTGATACCACAAGACATGAAAATGATCACTACAGTATCCACATTTCAGGAAATTGCAGGTTTTCTTAAAATACAGTTTTAAACAGATTTCTTCTTTGGAGCTGCCCTCGTGTTTTTGTATTTAAATTTATTGACCTTAATCAAACACAAGACAATGTCTTTTTGTATTTAAAAGCTGTTCATTGTTCATTTGACAGGAAATGATTCATATCCATAACCTGGTATGATTTTTACACCTACTTCTGTCTTGTCAAAGAACGTTAATTACAGGAAGGAGAAATAGGGGAAAGTTCTAAAGGGCAAAACTGATATTCAGAATAATGGGTCTTATTGGAGTTCTGACAAATGTGCCCTGGTTAAATGAGTTTTTCATGACGCTAAACATGTAAATATACTGAAAGATGACAGACAGGATACATTTTGGGTAAAAATCAGAATCACATTTATTCACCATCTATATTATAGGGGTGAAAATCTGTTGATCCTCGGGATATATATCCTATATGATAGGATCTTGGCTGACAGGAGTGGAACCCTGCTGTTGGTGCTCATCTGCCTCAAGATTTGGCATGTTGTACATTTCTGAGATGATTCTCTGCTCACCACAGGTGTAAAGAGTGTAGTCTTCCTGTCAGCTCGAACCAGTCTGGCCATTCTCAGCTGATCTCTTTCATCAACAAGGCCTTTCTGAAACACATGATTAGCTGATTGGATCGTTGCATGAAAAGGGTACAGGTGTTGCCAATAAAGTGACTCGTGAAAGTATATGCTGCATGATATTTTATACAAGAATAAAACAGTATGATAAATGAAGTGCCTGGAGATGGAGGCAGAAATGACAGTGATATTAACAGGGGTAAATTGTGAACGTTACATTTTTGGCTGAACTTTTGTAAAGGCTGGTGTGTGTGTGTGTGTGTGTGTGTATGTATGTGTGTGTTCTAGTTCAGAGCAGGTGCTGCAGATTGCCTATGAAGTGTTGGAGGGACTGGCATTTATTAACAGACACGGCCTGGTTCATCGAGCCCTCAGCCCTCATAATGTGCTCCTGGACTGTGAGGTACAATACACACCATCATAGCTGTATATATATATATATATATATATATATATATATATATATATATATATATATATATATATATATCCATCTGTCAAATCTGATAATACAGAGTGTTACCATTTAATAATATCGTTAGAAAATACTGACGACTCGCTTATCAAGACCTAAGACGAGGGAGACAAGACACTAATCCAAAACATGGACAAAATCAACAGAGAAATAGTTTGCGTAGAACTAAAAGAAAGAACTGAACATCTGGCATAGTAAGGACACAGATGTGAAGAAGAAAGAGAGGGGACGAGAACTGAGAAGAAGCAGAAGGTGCTCAAAAGATATGCATAAGATTTTGTGCAACAGCGGCTCTTTGAGGTTTATATTAATGCACTCATTGTAATGTATTATTGTTTCTTTATACCATGGTCTGTCTGAATACTTGATTCTGATTGGCCGGAAGGTGTGCGTTCAAACTGTATAATGCACAGGTAGTTCCAGTCAGTGCAATCACTGTTCTAAATGAATGCCTATAAACCACTGTAACCATAGTAACATACAGTTACAGCTGCATGCGGTAGTTGAACTCACAGCTTCATTATTAGTAGAGATGCGGCACAGACACAGGTAATTCACACCTCTCTCTCTCTCTCTCTCTCTCTCTCTCTCTCTGTCTCTAATAACCATTTATTATAATTCATTCAAATAAATGTAGTCTTATCACACTACTTTATCTCTGTGTATGATTTAGAGCAGGCAGAATTCTAGATCTAATGACCCATAAATAAAATAACTAATGAAAATGAACTGTTATTTTTATCCTTTCAGTCAAATTTTGCGCTGCAAACATCAGCAACAGCTTTCACTTTTCAATGCTGGCAAGTGACCACGGTTTAAGTAGGGTAATTCACGGCTGGGTTTGCGTTACACGATTTTAATGCACTCCGCGGTGGTTCTTTCCCTCCACTTCATGCATTAAATCGTTTAATGCACACCTAGCCATGGATTATCCCTTACGTAATAACAACTAACGCACGGAGATGTATGGAGGATGGCATTTAACATTTATGGAAGGAGTCTCCAGTGTCAGTGCTTTGTAACACTTGTTTCGGATGTTCCACAACGTTAAATGTAACTTTAAGCAGATAAAAAAAAGTCCGTAAATCAAAATTGGAGTTGTTGGTAAATTTCTGTGGTATAAGAGAAACACAAGAGATTGAGATGTACTGTTATAGGAAAAGAATCGATTCTGGGGTGGTAACATTAACTGTGCTTCACACTGGGTTGCATCACACCAGTCTGATTATTTTCCTTTAACAGCACAATCCCAAGTGTTTTATTCCTAATGGACTAATATTAATATCTTAACATAGTCTATTAGGCCTTTATTTTTTTTTGTGTATTATTGTATGAAAGGTTCCTAAATGTCGTCTTCTTTTGTCGGACGGGTACACAAACTTTTTCACTCGACCTATGCCAGTCTACATACATATCTGTGACAGTATACATAGTTTCCTAAAAGTTCTTGAGAGGAAACTCGCATCTTGTCTCCTTCTCGTGGAAAAATGTTGGAAGGATATTTCAAGGTTTATGTGGACAATAACAACAAAAAATGTTAAAATGGAGGGAAAAAAACATTGTGATCTTCATTTAAATGAAGGAAATCACTAAAGTGTGCGGGCCTTGTATTTAACATAAATAACTGTTATCATGCAAGAGGCCAGATGTTTTTGTGCTCGGTTGTTTTGATGATGCGTGTGTTGTTTTCATTGGTCTGCATCTTTGCTTTCTTCACTCTGTAAACAGGGTAAAGTAAAACTGGCCAAGTTTGGTTTTTATTACATGACGGATCATGGAGCAGATGTGGACTTCCCTATCGGGTGAGTGCTTTTTGTCTCCCTCTAAGGCTTCTCCACACGTCCCACACCTATTATGCATTCTTCTCAAATCAATCCGTATCTTTTTTTTTTGTTCTTTTTTTTTTTTTTTTATATAAAGACGCCTAGTTCTCAGCTCTTTAGGGATGCAGATCAAATCCTGTTCAGATTCCCATTATGTAAAAAAAAAAAAATCTTGAGGGAATCTTTAAAATCCCACTATAGATGCATCACGGCTCTATATCTTTCATGAAAGAGAAGATCAATGAAATGTGCGGTGCACCCATAATGAAACAAGATGAGCTAATATGAGATGTATGTCATCACGGTCCATCTTCATTTTGATCAAAACCAGGTCTCGGATATCAAAGCGAACTTCCTTGTGGGCACTCGTAAATAAGCATAAGGCCCTGGCCTCCCTGTTCGCCAGGGGCTTGCGTCCTAATATCCGGCTAGAGATTGCCTTTCTCAGAGATGGATGATGAACACAGAGTGTGTACTTCTGACCTGGCATGTCCTTGTCTGTCAGCTTTTGCACAGCAACATCTGTCTAGAAAATTCAATAAAGCTTATCTGCCTCCAAACTTTGATGCTGCAGCAGTGATTCACTGTGGACGGTTATGTGAACAATATGAGTTGGCTCATGTGGAGTCAGTATAAAAGGTTTTGTGAGGCTCCGTTCTCTATGAATTCGAAATGTTTTTTTTTTTATTTGTATTTTTTTTAAATTTATTGGACGGTATGCACATATTTCAGACAGCGTCTGTCTGTCTGGCTTCATTTTATTTATTTTTTTCAATTTATTAAAACCCCAAATGGCATAAAAAAATCAAATGAAAACACTTTTGTTTCTTATCATGATTTTTTTTTTTTAGTTGACTCGATGACTGTAATATGACAAAATTTATAAAGTCACCTGAAACCTTATACAAATTTTAGGGTTCGTCTCTTTTTTTTTCCCCTTTCTGTTGTTTCCTTTTATTTATTTGTTAAGTTCTTCAATCTTGAATTTATTCTCTACTGGTAAGGTAGGATAGTACTTTTATGTACTATCTACTTGACTCTAGAATTGCTGTATTGTATAATATTGTTGATTCTTTAGTGTTGGTTGGAAGTGTTTGTTATTCTATGCTAATTAGTTCTCTCAGGTGGTTAATCAAGAGTAATTTCAGTCCCCTTGATGTGTGAATTGTGGGCAGGGCTTACTAAGATATATTGAAGGTTATCCTTCAATCCTTCAGACACTAGTGTCTGTAGAAGTTAGATAACTTAGATAAAGTATCGAGTTTAGTAGTGTTTATTTCTTCTTAAGTGTCAGCCCTATCTTCACTAACTTCATTCCTGACTAGACATGTGCCTCAAACCTGTCTCTGTTGTCACCACTCTCAGACCTAGAAGCTCTCATCCACAAACCAGAGGCCGAACTACCAGTAACCTCATCTACCCTCCTCTGCTGTCTCAGTCTCAAATAGTAGTGGTAGGTGGGCTCTGGAATTACCAGTTTGCTGTAAAGAAAGCTGATTTCATCTCAGCTTTAGCTGCCTGTTACTTTTTTGACTTTCTGGCACTACCAGAGACCTGGCGATCTCCACAGAACTCAGCTACACCGGTTGCTCTATCCTCTGCCTATGCTTTCTCTCACACTCCACGAGAAACTGACACAGGTCTGCTGTTGTCTTGGAGATGGTGCTTCACGCCTCTCTTCCTGTATCATCTCAACATCTCATCCATCGAATTCCATGCAGTTGCAGTTACCTCCCTGATCAACCTTCTCATCATCGTCATCTACCGCCGTTCTGGTCCCCTAGGACACTTTCTTGAAGAAATGGACATGATCCTCAGTTTTTTCCCTACCGAGAGCACCCCTCTTACACTCCGTGGAGACTTCAACCATCCCTCTGATAAGCTTGAGTCCTCTTACCTTCTCCCTCTTCTGCATTCCTTCTTCTTGACATTCAACAGCTGCCCGCCCACTCACAAGGGAGGAAATGTCCTGGACCTGGTTTTCAGTCGGCTCTCTCCAGCTACAGACATTAATGCTACCCTACTCTACACCTCCGATCATCACTTGGTGTCCTTCACCATCATCCTCCTTATCCTGCCTAAAACCAGCTATCAATACTTCTCTCCTACCTGCCGAAACCTCCATTCTATCTCTCGTTCCTCCATAGCTTCCTCCACCCCATCATCCCTTCCAGACCCCGACTCCTATTCCTCCATACCATTGCAGTTAGCCACAGACATTTTCCTCTCCTCAATTTCCTCATCCAGGGACCTCCTCTGCCCTCTATCCTCTAAACCTAGGAAGATTTCTCACCCTGTTCCTTGGCTGTCAGATGTGTTATGCAGCTATCAGAGAGAACTAAGAACAGCAAAGAGAAAATGGAAGAAATCACAACTCGACAAAGATCTTGCCTCTTCCCACGCTCTCCTGTCCAAATTCTCATCTGAAGTGACTTCTGCTAAGACTACCTTCTATAAGGAAAAGCTGGAAACATCTGCACAAGACCCTCGCAAGCTCCACAACATCTTTTCTTCACTACTCAATCCACCAGCTCCTCCTGCTCCGTCCTCCCTGACTGCTGAAGACTTTGCCACATGTTATGATGAGAAGATTGAAAAAATCTGCCAGACTTCCACTTCTACCCCAACTCCTACACCACCCACTGGGGATTCCCCTTCTCCTTCACTGGCACATTTTTCTAATCTAGCAACAGAAGAGATCCTGCAGGTCATCTTGTCCTGCAATCCTACCAACTGCCCATTGGATCCAATCCCTTCCTCAATTCTCCAGACCATCTCACAAGATCTCCTCCCCTTCATCATGACTATCATCAATCGCTCCATATCATCTGGTCATGTACCAACTGCAAGAGAGCAAGGGATATTCCCATCCTGTAGAAACCCATTCTGGTTCCCTCTGACATCGGCATCTACCGACCGGTATCACTTCTCTCTTTTCTTACTAAAATCCTTGAACTCACTGTCTACAATCAAGTGTATCTCTACTTCTCACAGAACAACCTCCAAGATCCTGACCAGTCTGGCTTCAAAGCGGCACATTCCACAGAAACTGCCCTTTTGGCTGTCAATGAAAATCTACATGCTGCTAGATCAGCCAAACAGTCATCAGTCCTCATCCTCCTCGACCTTTCAGCAGCGTTTGACACAGTCAACTACAAGACTCTCTTGTCCACCCTCATAATTCTCAGAATTCATGGTGCAGCATGGCAGTGGTTTGCTTCCTACCTAGAAAGTCGCTCATACCAAGTGATGTGGAGGGGATCCACATCTGCTCCCCCAGGCTCTCCACTAGTGTCCCACAAGGCTCAGTACTTGATCCTCTTCTGTTCTCACTCTATACTCAATCTCTTGATGAGGTCATATTCTCATATTGGTTCTCACACCACTGCTAAGTGGATGACACTCAAATCATCCTCTCCTTCCAACTCTCAGATCCTCTTGTTTGTGCTCAGGTCTCAGCATATCTGGCAGACATCTCATCATGGATGGCAGCTCATCAGCTGAAATTTAATCCCGGCAAAAGTGAACTACTGTTCATCCTAGGTGGTTCATCACCATGTCAGGATCTTGTGATCTCCCTGGGCAACTCTCTGATCCCACCATCGGTTACTGCACACAACCTTGGGGTAACCATGGACAATCAACTGTCTTTTTCCTGGCACATTGCTAATCTGACACGCTCATGTCAATTTCTCCTTTACAGCATCAGAAGGATTTGTCCATTTCTATCCATACAGGCCACTCAGATGCTGGTTCAGTCTCTTATCATTTCGAGACTGGACTACTGCAACTCACTCCTGGTAGGTCTTCCTCTGAGCACCATTCAACCTCTGCAACTGATCCAGAATACAGCTGTTCGACTTGTTTTCAAGCTTCCTAAGTTTTCCCACACTACCCCATTGCTACACTCCCTCCACTGGCTTCCTGTAGCTGCCTGCATCAGATTTAAAACTCTGATACTTGCCTGCAAAGTCAAAAATGGACCAGCACCCAATTACCTCAAATCACTTCTCACACCTTGCACTGCACTACGCTCCCTACGAAACTCTAGCACTGTTAGACTGGTGCCACCATCTCTCAAGATACAAGGAAGGCATGCTTCAAGACTCTTCTCTGTTCTAGCACCTAGGTGGTGGAATGAACTTCCCCTAGATGTCCGAACAGCTGAGTCACTGGTGGTCTTTAAACAACGTCTACAGACCTACCTCTTGCTAAAGTACTTAAATTAGTACTTTTCATTAAAAAAAAATTCCGGGCCAAATTCCTTTAGTTATTCATAACAATGAGTAAGACCAAGGAATATAGCTGTGATGTGTGCCAAAAGGTTGTTGAGCTTCACAAAATGGGAAGTGGCTATAAGAAAATAGCACAAGCAATGAAAATGCCCATTTCCTCCATCAGGGCAATAATTAAGAATTTCCAGTCAGCTGCAAATGTTATGAATCAACCTGAAAGGACACGTGTCTATACTGTCTCAACGCACTGTGAAGAGGATGGTTTGAGTGACCAAAACATCTCTAAGGATCACAGCTGGAGAATTGCAGAAGTTAGTTGCGTCTTGGGGTCAGAAAGTCTCCAAAACTACAATCTGAAGTCACCTACATCACCACAAGTTGTTTGGAAGGGTTTCAAAAAAAAGACCTCTTATCTCATCCAAAAACAAACTCAAGCATCTAATGGAACTTCAAATGGGATCGGGTTCTATGGTCAGATAAACCAAAATAGAGCTTTTTGGCAATGAACACCAGAGGTGGTTTTGGTGCACACAGAGTGGTAGCAATATGGAAAAGTACCTCATGCCCACTGTTAAATATGTTGGAGGCTCTTTAATGTTTTGGGGCTGTTTTTCTGCCAGAGGACCTGGACATGTTGTTAGGATACATGGCATCATGGACTCTATCAAATATCAACAGATATTAAACGAAAACCTGACTGCCTCTGCCTGAAAGCTTAAAATGTGTCGTGGTTGGATCTTCCAGCAGGACAATGATCCAAAGCATACATCAAAATCAACACAAAAATGGTTTACTGACCATAAAATCAAGGTCCTACCATGGCCATCCCAGTCCCCTGACTTGAAACCCATAGAAAACCTGTGGGGTGAACTGAAGAGGAGAGTCCACCAGCGTGGACCTCGAAATGTGAAGGATCTGGAGAGATTCTGTATGGAGGAATGGTCTCAGATCCATTGCCATGTATTCTCCAACCTCATCAGGAATTATAGGGGAAGACTCAGAGCTGTTATCTTGGCAAAGGGAGGTATTGACTAAAAGGGTGGCAGTTTTGTTTCCAATTGTTTGATATCCATGAGAGCACAGTATTTTTGTGAATTTTTTGAACAAAAGATTAAACAATAAAGACAATTTTTCACAGCTTTCTTTGCTCATATCTACCAAGGGTGCCAATATTAGTGGAGGTCACTGTGTGTATGTATGTTAAAACATTATCCCTCAGTCTGAGGAACAGCGTCTGCCTGCCACATTTTGCAGTCTTTTATGAGTTTGAGGAACAGAACTTTGAGGAAGGAAAGCATCAAACCTGCCAAAACTTTAAAGGACATTTGTCCACATGCTGGCCGGCAAATAGGACAGAATTGATGTCCAAACCACAAACACTCCACAAAAATTCTGCCTTTCTTTGCAGCATCCACAATGTCATTGTGGTGTGTGTTGAACATTGTGATATTGTGCGATCAATTATCAGCACATGCCTGACTGCCGGGTGTGGTGTTTGCTAAGCATGTGGGAAAAATTAGACATTGTGCTCTTTGACATCAATGTTATTATTATGGACATTTGAGATTTTATCTCTTCGCTCTCTTGCTTCTCTTGCTTTCCATCTGTGAAGCAAATGACAGGCGGTCTTTTAAACAATATCGCACCCTTTTGTTAAAAAGCCAACACAGAACATGCATTTAAGACGTATAACAACACTGAATGGAGATCTGAATGCTTAATGTAAATTAGCTTTTATCCAACAGGGGAAAGTTTTTACGGAATACTGAAATAAGTGAAAGATTTTTTTTTTTTTAATTCATCAACTAAACCTACTTTCACACTAGCAAGCAAACAAAGCGAAAATGTTTGTGGCCACGGCCTGTCTAATGTTTATTTTTTTAGTTCCAATGAGAAACAGTAACAGCCAAAATGTACAGCATAGAGCCTGCTATACGAATTATACACACCCCTTTTGTTTAAAATGTATGAAAAGTTTAATTTACAAATCAAATTTATTAGGAAAGGTAAGCAAAGCAAACAAACTATCCTAGCCTAGATATTCTCACCACCGACGATCAACAACAGTCTCTGCTACTTCCTTCTAAGCTTTCTTTTTCTTTGTAAAGTCTCTATACACATTGAATGTGAGCTTTTATACTGTATGACAAGATGCGATGAATCCACAGTTAGACACTGCAGGTAGGAACTGAAATTGTGAGTGGGGAACTAAAGAAACGTCGGACCTCTAGTCCGGGATTGGTCTGGGGAATCATTTGAGCCAACTGTTTGGATTTATACATCCATAATTTGCACAGAGTGGAGAAATTTTGAATTCAGATTTCACGTTGTCACTGAAATCATGACGTACTTAGGAATTGACTTACTTGCTTGTTGGCATAACGCAACTGGAACGAGCACCATTTCCTAAGAAAAGTCCAAATTTTAACACAGAAAGAGGAAAAGTTTGAGAAATACTCCAGGGTGTTTACCACCAAATTTCTGTCTGTATTGTTTGTCATGGTTAGGCCGAATACGGTGCATGACTACCTTACCCATCTGCCACTGGACCTCACCGGATCACGGCACATGACTGTTGCACCTGATTCACGTTTTGATTTAATGAGCACTAATATTTAACAGCACGGCACTCATTCCCTGCGTACCAATTGGCATACTTATACTATGTACTAAAAGTATGTACACTTTTTTTGTGAAGAATGATAATGAGTCTTTATTGGTCACGTATACATTACAGCACAGTGAAATTTTTTTCTTCACATACCCCAGCATGTCAGGAAGTTGGAGTCAGAGGGCAGGGTCAAACATGGTACAGCGCCCCTGGAGTAAAGAGAGTTAAGGGCCTTGCTCAAGGGCACAACAGTGGCAGCTTGGCAGTGCTGGGGCTTGAACCCCCGAACTTCTCATCAGTAACCCAGAGCCTTAACCGCTAAGCCACCACTTCCCCCTTTCTTTATTTTTTTAAGAAAAAGTACATACTTTTGAGTGTGTAGCAAAAGAGGTTGCACATACTGGGACATACTAACACGTAACGGAAGAGAACGTTGTTACCCAGAAGAGAAGGCTATCACTGTAAAAAAACTTTTCTTCATTCATTATCCATCCATCCATCCATCTTCTATACTGCTTATCCTTTGCAGGGTCACGGGGAACCTGGAGCCTATCCCAGGGAGCATGGGGCACAACGCGGGGTACACCCTGGACAGGGTGCCAGTCCATCGCAGGGCACAATCATACACATTCACACACTACGGATACTTTAGACACACCAATCAGCCTACCGTGCATGTCTTTGGACTGGGGAAGGAAACCGGAGTACCCGGAGGAAACCCCCGCAGCACGGGGAGAACATGCAAGCTCCGCACACACAGAGCAGCGGTGGGAATTGAACCCCCATCCCTGGTAGTGTGAGGCGAACGTGCTAACCATTAAGCCACTGTGCGCTGTGCGCTATCAAATCCCTTGATTTATCTTTCAACATTTTATTTACACCTCTCTACCATGCTATTCTTGAATTTGGCACAGCAAATTGTCACAAAACTCCTCCTCCCTCATGCAATGGAGTTGTAGCCAATATTAGCTGAAAAAGTGTCCATGGATGCACACTTCGAAAATCCACCAGAAATAGTAGACCATCCGGGTACATTTAGGATTCTCATTTCATCATACTACGATTTGGGACACACTCATTGTCATCTCGGATACTATTTAGCACTGATAGTGTGCCAATTGGGACACAGGTATGTGTAGCTTTTGTCTTTCATTGCTTTTTGTTGTCAGGTCGTACCCTCTAGTCTATATATCTTTTTGCCTTGAGATCATAGGTCATGTCTAGATGTCTAAGGTTTTGTATTGTTCTGTATTGTATGTGTTTTGTTTCTTAATAAGCTTGATCTGCACTTGCTTCTATCTGCGCTTAGCAGAATTTCAACATTTTCCTGTACTTAGAAAAATCAGAAAAGCTGTTCACTGAAAACGTCCTTATAATCAAAGTCCAAGGGCAGATATTGATAAATGTTTAAAATATGTAACTGTATAACAAATTCAAAACCACAACCGTTATAGTTACACAGTAAAGACCATAGGATGAGACAGGACATTAGGATGAGACAGATGTAAGAGAAAGTCTTACTGAAGGTGTTCTTATGGAGGTTTATGCTTAGGTTTTACGAATTTTAAACTGGAGCAAAATGCAGTAAAACGTCATTCTGGTTATGATACAAACTCCTCCCTTTGAAAAAGTAGTCCCATCTCTGAAAGAATGGATTGTACGTATTTAGAGCTTAATAAAGAATACCTTTGAAAAATGAATGAAAGTTTTCTAAAAAAAAAAAAAGGTAATTTGTGTAAATGTTTATTGATGGAATTTAAGAACTGCCCTTAGAGTTGCGTTAAAGTGAGGCGTGCATAAACAGATTTTCAGTGTCAATTTTTGTTTCTAATCACACACATGCTACAGATACTGTATAGTAGATAGAGATTAGAGTTAAAATAAATAAATAAATAAATAAGTGTGGGACTGGACTATTCCTTTAATGCCCCTGATGTGTATGTACTAATCATCTCTCTCTGTCTCTCTTTGTGTTCAGGTATCCATCTTACCTCGCTCCTGAGGTTATCGCCCAGGGCATGTTCCAATCCACTGATCCCTCACTCAGTGAGATCCCTCTACCCTCGGGCCCCAAGACTGACGTGTGGTCTCTGGGGATGCTCCTGTTTGAGCTCTGTGCTGTATGAACTTCTTTTCTTTTCTTTTTCCTTTAACTGACTCGGCTGTAGCCATGGTTTTTCCCAAGAGGAAAGCTGTTTTTCGTCTTCATGTGCATTTTTCTGTTCTAACAATCATTTTTATAAGTGTAGAAGACTTGTTTTTCATATAATAATAATAATAATAATAATAAATAATAATAATAATAATAATAATAATAATAATAATAATAATAACAACGTATTTGTTTTTCCTAACAGGGAAGGCAGGTTTTACAGAACATTGAAATTAGCGAGAGATTAAAGTTCATCATCACTTTAGGTAAGCTCACATACAGACTGTTTCACATTGTTATTGCCATGTTCACGTTTCTCACTGAAAAGTTGCTATTAAAAGGCTGATTGGCTGATTTGAGACTTTGTTATTCCTAAATTTTGAACATTAAAAGCAGCTTTTAGATCTGTGGAAAGGAACGGGTGGAGGACCTAAGAAGAACACACAATCAATCAGCCAATCATTGAAGAAAATTCATTTACAAAACCTCGTCGTAGCAAGACGTTTGATCCCGCCCCTTCTCTTATTATACTTTAGTAAAAGTTCTCTGTGTAGTTTTATAGAAAGGATTATTTAGTGCAACTTATATTAGTATTATTATATTAGTGCAACTTCTAACAATATTAGTAGTGAGATAAGATTTTTCTTAGAGGTTTCATACATAAATACATACATCCCGAAGTGTCTTATTTCTATTATACGACGCGCGTTAGCCAGCCTTTTCAATTTTTTAATTAAAGAACAACACACTATGCTTTTTATCCATTTATATATGTCTGCGAGACAAGTTAGTTCTTTTTATCACTTACATTATAGCAGCTATGAACACTCACCGGTCTCTCACTGCTCTTTCTCTCTCTATGAAATGATGCAGCTTGTTACGTTACTGAGAAACCAAACTGGTATTTGGTCCACGCTGTGCGGTTCTTCTGAGTAGCTCAGTCTGGACCAGCTTTTGAGTTGTTTGGCTTCCCATAGCTCTTTGTACATTTC
>NC_071257.1:30121180-30213680 GCF_023375685.1 Ictalurus furcatus | reverse complement strand
CACACACACACACACACACACACACACACACACACACACACGCGCACACACACACATACATACACGCAGTCACTAGACTGTGTTCAGTCATTTTGACTGCAGCTACAGTGCTAGAACTTTGTCCTGGACCAAATTTCAATGCAACTTAAGGTTTAACGAAATAAGATTTATGTAGTTAAACTTGGCATAATTTCTACCCAGTTTTATTATCCCTTACATATAGACACCATTTACTGGAATGAGCAAAAATGATTACATAAACACTAAGAATGCACACAATAGTATTTACATCTCTACTGACAGAAATGGAGAGCAAAATGGAATCTAACCAAAAAAAAAGTAAATCATTGTCATGAGAACTTTTTTCAAAAATGCAAATGAAAGAATAAAGAATCAATAAGTAAATGCAAACAAATTGTAACCTAGAAAATGATCTATATGTTATATAATATTATATTATATTATATTAAAAACTATTGTTTTTAATTAAAATTATTAAATTAAACTAAAATTATTGTTTCAGTCTCCATAAACTTTGTCGCCTTTGACCTTTTTTTCTGTTATACATGCAGTAAGGCTTCAAGCATACATTGCTTGGAAGGGTTCCAATACTTTTGCAAGCATTCTTTTCTCGGAAGAACAATTTTGAACAATTGAGTGCGCAGTTAAATAAAATTGCTGCTTTTATGCTGTAGTCCTTTAATATATCAGTTTGCCTAAAGGATGCCAATAATTCTGCACTGCAGTTAAATTGTGAAAAAGTTGTGGAACTTTTAATGCCATTACAGATAAGAGGAAGTGTTCTAGCAGTTATAATAGTGTTAGCTCTATTGCTAGCTCAGCCGTTCTTCTTTTAATCTCTCACACACACACATACACACACACACACACACACACACACACACACTTCTCTTCTGGTTTGCAGTTTTATTGTAGAAGATGGAGAGACATTTGGCCAGGGCAGAGACCGAAGTTTCCTGCTGGATGACACCACTGTGACACTCTCGCTGGGTCAGCTCAAAAATGTGAGTGTGTGTGAGAGCGAGAGAGAGTTCATTTAGACTGGTTAAGTGAATGTGCTGAGACATCTCCTGATTTGTGTCTCAGAGGCTGAAGGATGTAGCAGGAGAGGCGTATTACCCACTGCTGGAGGACGAGTAAGAACCTGCTTTTCTTTTCTGCTGAACTCAGACATGAACCAAATCTTCTTCCTGTACTGAGAGCGCAGTGACCCCAGTAATTAGTGCGACAGCCAGACCGAGAGAAAGGTGGATAGATAGACGGGCAGATAAATGCAGTGGACAGACAGAAAGATGGACAAGTAAACAGACAGGCAGACAGATAGATGGGTGAACGGATGAATGATTAGTCAGAGAGACAGACTGATCGCTGGATTAAACAGACTGAATGTTACAGACAGACTGAGAGCTAGATGGACAAATGCATAATGGATAAAGAGACACATGGACTGACAGTCTGATGGATTAACATATAGATAATGGACAGACAGACAGACAACTAAATAGATAACAGAAAGACATAGTTTGATAGACAGACAGACTATGAAAGGTAGATGGATAAACAGAAGTGGGTAGAGGGAAAGACAGACAGACAGACAGACAGGCAGGCAGGCAGGCAGGCAGGCAGGCAGACAGACAGACAGACAGGCAGGCAGACAGACAGACAGGCAGGCAGGCAGGCAGGCAGGCAGACAGACAGACAGGCAGGCATTCCTATTCCTAAAGAATGCACTGTTAAAGCAGATAAACAGCCCAGAGCACACATAAAGATATATCAGTAATAACCAAACAGAACTAAATGGCAGATAATAAAGATTTTATATTACATATAATAATAATGAATATAATAATAAAATGAAAACATATGTTCGTGTTGTGTAGACAGACCTGTCTGCCTCAGTCCATCAGCAGTAACGAGCTCTCAGCCGCCGTCAGCCTTCCTCTCATTATCCGAGAGAGAGACACCGAGTACCAGCTTACACGCATCGTCCTGTTCGACAGACTCCTCAAGGTACACACACACACACACACACACACACACACACACATACACACTCATACATATGTACACAAACAAGTGCACTAATGAAGACACACTGTGCTGTGATCTTATTCGAATTAATTCAGAAGCGATTTTCATAAAACATCAGGAAACTGTATTCTGATTTAATGCATCGGTGTTAATAATAATAATAATAATAATAATAATGTTCTCTTTCTACACACACACACACACACACACACACACACACACACACACACTCTGCAGCAGTTCTGTACACTCTGTCTGCTGAACTTGAGTTCTACAGTGTGTTACATTGCTGTAAGTGTTATGAATATACATTCCTCAGGCGTATCCATACAAAAAGAACCAGGTGTGGAAGGAAGCCAGGGTGGATATTCCTCCTCTTCTCCGAGGACTGGCCTGGGCTGCTTTACTGGGAGTCGAGGTGAGTAGAAAACTTCAATTCTTTTGTCATGCTGCCTAGTATTTAAATAATCATTTGTGGGGGAAAAGGACATTTTAGTAAACAGCACCAAGGAAGAGGTTGGTCAGTTTGTAAATGTCAAATGATTCATTTCTGTCCTACACCTCTCCATGATTTGCAGCGTTTCTACTTAAAAGTACAAAATACAAGGCAGTGTCTATGGAAATGAATGAATTTAGCACCCGCAATGTGGAACGTTGATTAAGTGAGCAATAGTGATGAGGACTTTTTCTTTTTTCTTTCTGCGAATCAGTTCATTCAACTCACCGATAAGATTCGACTCTTTCGGCTTCCGAACAGCTCACTGCCATTCTTTTGGGATATTACGTTCGTGAATGTTTTTGTTTGCCGATCTATGGCTGAAATTGCTTCAGGAGATTTTACTCTACCTTCTGATTAACAAAATAGCAATGCATTTGAATACGTCATTGCTATTGTTCTGCTGTGTCTGAGCTTAATGAAGAAGATTCATTTCCATGTATCCTGATAACTGATCGATTTGCCTAATATACATAAAGTACATCTTCAACAAGCTGCAGTGCAGACGTCATGCTACGGCTGATAGTCAAACACACTAAACTTTCACAGTAACAAAGCATCAAAGCGTTTATTTTAAATGAAGGCTCATTCACGTGAGTCGACTCGTTCGTGTACGACACCTCAGTAATGCACAGGTTAATAAAGCAGGTAAAATTTTTGCGGAAGCTAGCCGAAGGGTTAGGGTTAGGGTTAGGTATTAGTCTTTATGGACTGAAAATGTATAAGGATTATGCCTAAGTATCTCAAAATGATAGGAATGTTTCTTACAGTGATGGCTTTACAATGCTTTGTATTAGATATTTGCCAAAGAACATGTGAAAGCATTTTAATTAACAAGTACCATATGAACAGAACATACACCCTTGTCTATACTCATGTTTTGCATTCATATCGTATTTTTGGACCTATTTCTTTGGACATATTTCGTTGCCTTCAATCAGTGTTATATCTGAGTTTGGCTCTTTTGGGATTTTATTTTGAAAACAGTTAGCACACACACAAATCTCATTTACAAAGAGTTTCTCCCTTGATGTTGCATGCAACATAATTTATGCAGTTATTATTTGTAAATCACAAACAGCATGCCCTTTATTTGGTTATCCCATCTCACATGCAAATTAGTGCCTGTTATTATTAAATCAGGGCCTAAGTGTTCATTCTGTGTAATGATTGGCACTTGTAGTGCTAAGGACATGCTGTCTTTTTTACTACAAGGACTTACCTGGGTGTTGACTGCATCCTTAGTGCAGAGTGTACAGATTTCATGATCTTTGATTGGGTCATAAAGGGAACTGCAGGTTAACTCAATTGTACTTGACCTTGACTTGATAAATGCCCATTAAAGCACTATGCTGTGTTGCTAAAAGCCAGTAGGCTTTTGGAGGTAATTTCCTGGTGATTGAGTTTCATTAATCCAAAAGGCCGAAAAGAAATGTGGAGGCTTTCTGTGTGAAGACTGTGTGAAGCGGAGTGTATAGAGAGTTGTATACACAGTGAGCTTAGTGTGTGCTTTAAGAGCTACAGTCAGTGCTGGCGCTTTAGCTGATAATATCAACGTGAAGCACTAAAGCTAGAAAAACTCAGTGGATCATGTGCCATCAGGATGGATGGCTGGATGGATATATAGATAGATAGATGGGTAGATGAATAAATACTGTACTGTATGTATGATAGAGGGATGGACAGATAGATGGATCGATGGGTAGATGGATGGATGTATAAATGACAGGGATGAAAGGGAGGAAGGAAGGATATATTGAATGGATAGATGTATGGGTGGATAGATAGATAGATAGATAGAGCGATGGATGGATGGATGAATCGATGTGTAGATGGATGGAAGAATATATTGAATGGATAGACGCATGGGTGGATAGATAGATAGAGTGATGGATGAATCGATGGGTAGATGGGTAGATGGATGGAAGAATATATTGAATGGATAGATGCATGGATGGATGATAGATGGATAGATAGATAGATAGAAAGATAGATAGATATATAGATAGAGTTATGGATGGATGGATAGATGGATGAATCGATGGGTAGATGGATGGAAGGATATTGAATGGATAGATGCATGGGTGTATGGATAGATGGATGGATAGATAGATAGACCGATAGAGTGATGGATGGCTGGATGGATGAATCGATGGGTAGATGGATGGAAGGATGTATTGAATCGATAGATGCATGGGTGGATTTATAGATGGATGAATCGATGGGTAGATGGATGGAAGGATAAATGACAGAGGGATGAAAAGGTGGATTGAAGGATGGATATATTGAATGGATAGATGCATGAGTGGATGGATGGATATATAGATAGATGGATGGATGAATAGACAGATAGATAGATCTGGGTAGATGAAAATATACTGTAGATGATGAATGGATAGATCAATTGATGGGTAGGATGATAGAAGGATAGTTGGATGGATGGACGGATGGATAGATACTATAGATGATGGAATGATGCATAGATGGATTGATGGGTAGATGCACAGACAGATTGACAGATGGATAGCTGGATAGATGGATGGAGTGGTATAAATTGTTGCACATTTAAATGTGAGACTTTATTAAATTTTCATATTCAGTGTGCACTTCTTGTCTGAAATGTTATTTGGTTTATTTATTTGTCCATTCTTTTCCAGGCCTATGTTTTACAGCTACAGTGATTCAGATACGTGTGTTTATATTCATATTGCAGGGGGACATCCAGGCAAAGTATGAATCCATCGATAAGGACACGCCCATCCCCACAGACCGACAGGTATTGTTGTGATTTGTATTGATTTTCTGCTGCTGTTGTTGGTCTTCAGCTGTCACTTGAATGACTGAAGGTTATTGGCTCCTTGTATTATTCATAGGGCTGTTCAATTATTTACAGTATTTAGTGAGAGGAGACCTGAGGTTCTTTCTAAACACTTTCAGACATTGAATACCTGTCTGTTGCTGTAGAAAGAAAGTTCATAGTCTTGAACAGAGTTTTGTCTACATTTAAACTGATGCTTATTGGCAGGTTGAAAAGAATCTTTATCATGAATACTAGATTATTTATAGTTGTTTGCAAAGGTTGCATTCTTTAAGACAAAATAATGAGTATCACTTATAATATAGACACATAGATGATGATGTTCAGGTTGGACTTTAGAGTATCAGGAAGTGAAGTAAGTGTTTAAATGATGCGTGTTTATAATTCTGTAATAATAATTTTAAAAAAAGGTGTCACGTTTCCTCAGTCTTGAAAGGTATGAAAGGCATTTGTCCTAGGTACAGTATTGTCACGATTTCAAAGCGGAGACGGAAGCAAGTGCGGATTAGAACTTTAATTAATAGCAAAACAAAAACTATAATAGGCAGCAAAACAATAAGGCAAAGAATAACCGTGAAACAAAGACCATAAACACAGCAACATAGACAACGGCAAATAAAGACAAACGTAAGACAAGGAGTGCAGTGCAGACTGTGGCTATATACACATAGGTGTATATACATAGGTGCTCCTCATGTGACTGTGATGCAGTGAGGTGCAGTGGCTGCTGGGAACCGTAGTTCAGATTCATTCTCTGATATACATGACAAGTATGTTAGGAATAAAACCATGGGGATGTGCTGTTATGGGAATAATCAGCGATAAGGTGGTGTGATGCAGCCCTGAAATTGGTTATTTTCCTCTATTAGCATGTCTGAAAGTGTTTTATTCCTCTCATCCTAATGCAATTTTCCCACAGTTACAATTTTTATTTATTAAAGAAAGACACGCTGTACTTCTTATCCATTTATTGTTACATAAGATGTTGTGGAACATACAGGCAACATGTTCACAACATGTTACAACAGCTATAAACAGTTGTTACCTCACCAGCCTGTCTTTTCTCTCTTCCTTGACACAAAAATCAAAGCTTGTCATGTGTCCGAGAAACCGGGAAATCCCAAACCCAAATCCAAAGCTGACACTGGAGACTCCTTCCATAAATGTTAAAAACACTTCATCATATATATATATATATATATATATATATATATATATATATATATATATATATATATATATGTGTGTGTGTGTGTGTATGTATGAAAAGATCAAATAACAGCGCATTCTTTAACCGTTCATTATTAATCTTTGATTATGTGGTGCCTCCGCTGTACAAGTCCACGTGAATGAGTTGTTACTATAGAAACGCGCGCATTAATATGAAACTAAAACTTACTCACATAAAGCTTTTTTCTCCTGCACTGTGCTTCCATAAAGTATTTATAATTAACTGTAAATGTTAGACTTTTACTGTCAATGTAATGTATCACTAATTTTCCTCAGGATCAATAAAGTATCTATCTATCTATCTATCTATGATTTGAAATATAGTTGGAACAACTGTCAGGGTTGTATAGCTTATATAAAACATTAATCAAGCTCTGACCAATCAGAATCAGGATAATGAGTCTAGAATGTCATGAATGGTTTCTTCGAGGTAAAATTTTTTTTTTTTTCTCCCTCCTTTAGATCGAAGTGGACATCCCACGCTGTCATCAGTACGACGAGCTGCTCTCCTCGCCCCAGGGTCACATCAAGTTCCGGAGAGTTCTGAAGGCCTGGGTTGTGTCACATCCTGACCTCGTGTACTGGCAGGGTGAGTATCCGGTGGTGTAGTTCTTTTTTTACACCATTAGGTGGCTCTCACGTTTCGCAGGACGATATTTTGAGGTTGCAGCTCTTATTAACGAATAAAGGAGCACCGGGCATTTTGTTCACTTAAAGAAAAAATATATATAACTCGTCCTGAACGGCTTTCAGCTATAATATAATATTTATAATGAATATGTGATCTTCACTTGTGGAAAAGATTTACTGTTTGATTGACATCTTTCATTGGCATGTTGGTTTATTTTCACGGTTTCCTACATTAGATAAAGTCCTCACTTTATCTCTACCTAAAGAGAGTAATGTAGCGGCGTTTTAACACTTTAGTCTCTCCGGCTCTCTCACCTTCACATCTGTACACTCTGCTCAAATAGATCAGAAAAGACACCTTTGCTGTTTTTCACAGCTAACAGCTAGCACTTGTTTGTTTGAGATCGGTGATTTTTTTTCTCCTATTAAACATCTTTGTAACTGCAAAAGCAGTGTTCTCCTGTGACATCAGAGCGCCAGACACCGCTACCTTCTCAAAAGAATAATGAACCAACCTACAATTTAGTAAAAGAATCCCTGAATACACCACAAATGTGTTGTTTCAATGTAACGTATTTAATGTGTCTCAGGGTGGAGTTTTCTTCTAATGTGACTGGCACACATTGATAGATGTTGCATGTTCATGACTTTTAAACATTCTTCTACAGGTTTGGATTCACTTTGTGCCCCGTTTCTGTACCTGAACTTCAACAACGAGGGTAAGGGTCATTTAAAAAAAAGACCCAAACAATTCTTACAGCTCAGACAGGCGCTTACCTCTTTAATGTGTTCTTTCATTCGATATACAATCTAAATTTCAGTGCATTCCCTCATTTTAATGACTAATCACTGCCATTCGTTTCTTTTAGCACTCGCATATGCCTGCATGTCCGCCTTCATCCCCAAATATCTCTACAACTTCTTTCTGAAGGACAACTCGCACGTCATACAGGGTGAGTGTTTTGCGCTAAACTGGTATTAGTAGCTATTCGTGATTTCCCTCCACTTCCACCTTGATAAAAGCCCCTGTTCTGGCTGAAGAAAAGCAGCTCTAAAGCACGATGCTGCCACCACCATGCTTCACCGTAGGCACGATGTTCTTTTGGTGATGAGCTTTCTTTCTTTTTTTTTTTTTGCACCAAACATACCTTTTGGAATTATGAAATTATTATACTTTTTGGAATTGGTCTCATCAGACCAATGGATGATTTAGCCGAGCTTGGATATTTTTTGTGAGAAAGGGCTTCCGTCTAGCCACCTTACCCCAGAGCCCAGACATGTGAGATTGTTGCCACATGCAGAGAGTAATCAGTACTTCTCAGATATTCCTGCAGCTTCTTTTTTGTTGCTATACGGCTCCTGGAAGCCTCCCTGGTAAGTTTTTGTCTTGTCCTTTTGTAAATTTTGGAGGGACATCCTGGTCTTGGTGATGCCACTGTGGTGATGTCACATTTCGTTTTTAGTTTTTGAGGGATGTTTTTTTAGGTTTTGGTGCAAAAATAAATGGTAGCAAATAAAGGCGCATTTTTAATTTTTCAGCAGGAAACCCATGGGGATTGCAATCTTTTGCACTTGACTTTAATGTAAAGGAGTTGCATTATGAGATCATTTTGTGCATGTAAACTTATCCACACCCAACCCCCCCCCCCCCCCCCACACACACACACACCTTTTTTATTTTTATTTTTCTTGTGTTTCCTTTGATTTATGAATCTTATCTAGAAAATGTTCAAAAACTGTTAATAATTCAGTGTTGAAGCACAAGTACGAGCATCTGCAGTATCAGGTTCTCAGAGGTTACCTTTCTAAGTTCTTTTCTTTTTAGTTTCTAGGTAATTGTATGCATCATCATAAGACAAAAAATGGGGTGTCAAAAAAAAGTCAGTGCTCTTGCTCAGTCCAAACTTGTCGTTCTCATGTCTCTCCCTCGTTCAGAGTACCTGACTGTTTTCTCTCAGATGATAGCCTTCCACGACCCTGAACTCAGCAACCACCTCAACGAGATCGGATTCATACCAGACGTAAGTGTTGACCATTTTTATGAACGATTTAATGGAGCTCTGTGCTTGACCTGTCTGACATGAGACGAGCACCGAATGGATCGAGTGCAGGAGAGCTTCATATATGGGGACATTAACTGAACTTTGCAATTAGTCCTGCTTTCATTTCTGCCATTGAAGCAACACACACACACACATAAATGTAGTGTGTTTTCAGCTGAGATTTCAGACAGATTTTCCTTATCACCAGAATGAGTGTGCACACACACAATAAGTGTTAGATTGGATTCTCTAGATTTCATGTCTTCAGAATCACACTGAGGAGGGTCTGTGTTGTGTTGCGTTGTGTTAGGATGTGTGTAAAAGTGGGTAGCGGGTCACATAGCCACGTCACAGCTCCAGAGTCCCCGCATTCTATCCTGAGCTCGGGTTTCCACCTGTGTGGCGTTTCAAATGTTCTTGCCATGTCTGAGTGGGTTTCATCTGGGTTCTCCGGTCTCCTCTCACCTCTGAAAAACATTCTCATAAGTATGTAATGATCTAAAGTGTGTGAATGCGTATCCATGGTGCCCTGTGATCCACTGGAGTGTATTCCCACCTCCCACATAGTGTTCCCGGGAGAGCATCCAGATCCACTAAATCTTTGACCAGGATAAAGGGCTTACTGAAGATGAATGAATGAATGAATGAATGAATGACGTGTTTAAGTAGCGTACAAGTCAGAAAGTCATGCTTGCTCACTTTAATCTTAATTTCCATGTAGGCACATTCCAGAGTTTCTGTATATCTGTTAGATTTCTGACCGTCTTGAAATCATCAGCCTTTGGCTGGAGCCTCGTAAAAGACAGCGTTGTCAGGAGATGTGTTTGTATTTAGCCAAATGAATAAAGAATCCTCATTCAAAGACGGAGCTCTGTTGGTCTGAATGAGCTGCCTAGACAACACTGATTACAATGGACTTCTTTTATTCATTGGTTTACCACCGCGTTGGCTCGCTTCTGCTTGTAAGTGTGCTTTGAAACAAGATTAGGACTAATTCTTTGTTTGGCAAAGCATTCAGACGGTAATGTCATTGCAGCGAACAGTGACTAGCAAATGAGACACTTGGGGAAAATTGAAATGTTAATATTTAAAAAAAATACATTAGCTGCCTGCCTTGCAAATTCACCCAGATATAAACATTTAGGGAGTATATACAGGATCACGGTCGCATCCTTCGTACATTGTGTAACAAATACAAGAGGATAAGATGACGTCTGCCAGTTGAGAAGTCATGATTCATAACCATGCTTTGTAATTCTGGATTCTGATTGGTCGGAGTGTGTTGATTAATTATCTTTATGCTAGAGTGCAGTCGGATTCTCAAATCTGATTGGACAGAAGGCGTGCATTATTTTTGTATAACCGCATGAGTTGTTCTAATATGATATTGCCTCTATAGTAACAGCTAACACACAGGGATGTAATCTAAGTCTGATTTAATCTAATCTAAGACTAATAATAAATACATTTTTGAACAAAGTGGTGAAGTTTTTATTTTTATTTTTATGGGAGGCATCATAGGGGCCATGGCTTAGTGGTTAGCATGTTTGCCTTACACCTCCAGGGTTGGGGGTTCGAGTCCTGCCTCCGCCCCTTGTGCAGAATTTGTTCTCCTCGTGCTTTGGGGGTTACTGGTACTCCGGTTTCCTCCCCCAGTCCAAAGACATATATTGTAGGCTGATTGGCATCTCTAAATTCTCCATGGTGTGTGATTGTGCCCCATGATGGGTTAGCACCCCTTCCAGGGTGTCCCCCACCACGTGTCCCAATCCAGCTGACTCAGTTATCCACAAATGAACAACATGGCCTAATAAATGAATGAAGCCAGTAAGCGTTTAATCCTGATCAGTGGCCTGGTGGATCCGGAACACATACGACACAAGATATTACACACACCCACATTCACCTATCAGCAATTTAGCATTGCCAGGTTTTTAGACAGTAGGAGGAAATCAGAGAACCTTAAGGAGAACAGGTAGTACCTTAAATTCAGGATCGAATCAGGGACCCTGGAGCTGTGAGGCACCATAGTTTTGCTATGGACATCGGGGACCCATTTTTGATATTCGCCATTTTGTCCCCACCACTTTTTAAGAGTGTAGTTTGTTCAAAAATCATTTATCTAATAGCTCGAGGCATAACCTGATCCACAAAATCACTTTTTCAGATTTTGTTTCTCAAGCTGGCATCTGTAATAAAGTGTCTCAGGCGCATGCAAGGTTGTATCAGATTTCCTTTCCTGTGAAGCTGGGATGTTTGCATGACAGTAATATGATCAAATTATTGTATCATGAATTAATTTATATATACTGTATTTATACAAAAGCCATTATAAAGTGAGCAGTTATACAGACTTAACACTGACATATCTGTCATAATATGGACAGTTTAATAAACCTGCAGGGATACAGCTCTTTTTTTTTTTTCTTTCCTATTTCTTTTTTTTTTCTATTAGGTATAGTGAAAAATGGATGATGGTGAATTTCTAAATTTAATAATACTTCCAAAGCATTCATCATTCCATGGTTGCCTTAAGTGTGTACAAAGCTGGGTTGGTTTTAAATGCATCTCTTCAGAGGGATGCGGTCGTTACAGACAACTCAAAACGTATTAGATGCAAATTGGCCTGGTGTTTCATCACTCACGCAAGGTTTTTTTTTTTTTTTTTTCCCCCTCGTCATCATTCATGTCCCAAGCACTTTTACACCCATACAAGGCTCCATCACTACCTGCTGTTTTTATTACATGTCTCTCTAATATACGGTAGGATGATGAAGCAAAAAATTCTGACCACTCACAAATGAAGCATTGCAGAAGCACAGATAGGCATTGGTTCTCTCATAACAACAGCATTTGTCTAGGTCTGGCATGTGCTAGAGGGTAAGCAAACAGTCAGTTCTCAGAATTGACATGTTGGATGAGGGGGAAAATGACCAGATGTGAAGAACTGAGTGACTTTGACAATGGTCAGATCAATTTGACAGAAGGGCTATTGTGCGATTTTTTATGATATTTATGGGAGGAATGTGTCAGAAAAAATGTATAAAATGCTGCTTATAGGGCTGTATAGCCGCTGACCAGCCAGAGTGCCCATTCTAACCCCTGTCCACCATTGAAAGCACCTACAATGGACGCAAGCATCAAAACTGGATCTTGGAGCAATGGAAGAAGGTTACATGGTCAGATGAGTTGCTTTTTCTGTCAGGTACGTGTACACCATTTACCTGGGGACGTGATGGCACAAGGATGCACTATGGGAAAAAGACAAGCCGATAGAGGAAGTGTGATGCGCTTCGCAGTGTTCTGCTGGGAAACCCTGGGTCTGGCCGGTTGCATGGACGTCAATTTGACATGTTCCACCTACTTAAACATTGTTGCGGACCAGGTACACCACTTCATGGTATTCCCACATGGCAGTGGCCTCTTTTCCGCAGGATAATGCGCCCTGCCACACTTCACACATTGTTTTGGAATGGTTTGAGGAACATGAAGTATTCAAGGTATTGCCTTGACCTCCAAATTCCTTAAATCTCAGTCTGCTGAAGTATTTGAGGGATGTGCTGGAACAAGCCCAAAGCATCTGCTGCTAATGTCATGGCGGCAGATACCACTGGGCATCTTCATAGGTCTTGTAGAATCCATACCTCGGTGGGTCAGAGCTGTTTTGGCAGCATGTGGAGGATCAACAGCATATTAGGCAGGTGGTCATAATGTTTTGGCTTATCTGTATATTAAATATCAGCTTGTGAATATATTTCACCAAATGCTGACATGCTTTTACGTATATCTGAGATGCATGCAAAAGAGAGAAAGAAACATTTGAATTCAGCAAAGTCTCTAGGTTTTAGAACTATATACAGCAGAAAATGTCAGAATTTCACAATGTGAAGGGTTCTCCCAGAGTACCACACTTCTATTATTCAAAGTAGGCCATCTTAGCATGATATGAGAACATAAGAGGCTGTTAAAGGTCAAGATGTCCTAGATTTGGATATATATTAGATCCTTTCACTTGATTTTAGAGAGTCCTTCTTTCTAAATAATTGTGTTTTTCATCACTTGAGTAAAAAGTTGATGTTTGATTGCAGTATGCATTGACAGCGTCTTAATGCCAATTCAATTTAGCTTTATTTGTATAGCACTTCAAATCAGCAAATCAGCTATACAGAAACCTGTATGTAAACGTAAGGGGTGTAATGATCAGGCATTCTATCATATAGTTTGATCTGAGGTTCTCTATTCGATAAGTCTGCGTATCATACAGTACGTTCAACAGGTATAAAGGCTGTTTATCGTAAAAGGCCATTTATTATATCATGAGGTGTAATAAACATTATCAAGTTTATTTAATTTAACAGCTTAATCAAGCCCATACTCCCTTTTTGTCTTGAGGGGCTACATTTCCTGGTTGGGGTTATGGTGGCGACAAATTAAGAATGTCAGTCCACACTTCTCTATCCAAGGCCACGAGTTCTAGCTCCTCTTGGGGGAACCTGAGACATTCCCAAGCCACCTGTGAGATCTCTTCAGTGGGTTCTGGGTCTGCTCCAGGGTGACGTTCCTCATACAGCCGACAAGGTCCAAAACATCTCGACTGCCTAGTCTTGATTTTGGAAGAGCAGCAGCTTTACTTCAAGGTTCTCCTGGATTGTTGAGCTCCTCATCCGGAGAATACTTTGAGACGAACCAGACTCAAAAGAGAACCAATCCTTTTCTCTTCTTGGTGACACTGAATAGTGATATAGATCATGACTTTTCTAAAAGTATATACACTATGTGGGCAAATGTGTGTGGACACCTGACTGTCACACCCATATATGGTTCTTCTTCAAACTGTTAAGCACACAATTGTGTACAATGTCTTTGTATGCTGTCGTATTAATGGTAAATGGTCTGCACTTATATAGTGCTTTTTTACAAAGCGCTTTACACTGTGTCTCATTCACCCATTCACACACACACTCACACACCAATGGTAGCAGAGCTGCCATACAAGGTGCTAACTTGCCATCAGGAGCAACTTGGGGTTCAGTGTCTTGCCCAAGGACACTTCGGCATGTGGAGTCATGTGGGCCGGGAATCGAACCACCAACCCTATAATTAGTGGACAACGTGCTCTACCACCTGAGCCACAGCCGCCCTCATTTATTACATAAATGAGTATTACAGTTTCCCTTCACTGGAGCTAAGGGGCCCAAACCTGTTCCAGTATGACAGTGCACCTGTGCACACAGTGAGGTCCATGAAGACACAGGTTGATATGGAAGAACTTGAGTGATCTGCACATAGCCCTGACCTTAACCCCTTTGAATGCCTTTGGGAAGAACTGGAACACTGACTGCACCCCAGGCCTCCTCACCCAACATCAGTGCCTGACCTCACTAGTGCTCTTGTAGCTGAATGATCACAAATCCCCACAGCCACGCTCTGAAATCTAGTGGAAAGCCTTCGCAGAAGAGTGGAGCTTATTATAACAGCAAACGCAGACTAAATCTGGAATGGGATGTCACTAAGAAAATGTGAGTGTGATGGCAGGTGTCCAGAAACTTTTGGCCATATAGTGTCCTATAATGGCAAACAGTACAATCATGAAAGGATGTTTAGTATGAGCATCGTAGCGGCAGTTCATGATTATAAATCTACAGAATCCAGGTGAGATTATCCACTGAAACAGTGGCGAGTCTTGGGTATAAACTGTTTTTGGGAAATCTCTGAGGCGATAGTCATTTAAGGACTAGTGTGGAAACTCTGTCCGTTTTTATATCTGACTGGTTTTTCAGGAGCTTTCTAGTTTTATCTCTGTCTGTATCCTGTTCTTTCAGCTTTTCAGTGTTTGCACCTCTTTAGCCAACTCGATCTGTGCCACACCGACAAATCTGTTGCCTCCATACTTTCTCCTGCGGGAGAAAAATCCCAGAATCTCTTCCCAGGCTCTTTTCTATCAAAGAGAGGAAAAAGATCCATGACCCTCCAGCCTTGTCCATCCTCCGTGAAATCCCAGGAGCGGCACGAGAAGCCGAATAAAAGATGAATAGCAACAATTAACATTGAGCTGATGTCCTCTTCAGTCTCTGAGCAGCTACCATTGTCACGAATGCGATAAGAAGCCAGGCGCCTGCTGTACAAGGATGAAATGTGCTGGCGAATTTACTGATGGAGTTTATGAATGTTAATTAATCTTGTAGCATTTGATGGATTTTTTTTGCCATTTCTGAGCCATTTGTCTTGTTCTTTGTACAGATTGTCATCCTTGAGTAGAGTCGCAAAAACCATGTCGTTTTCAAAGAATTACAGTTTTATTTTTCTTGCCTGGGTAATATTTGACCTTATCGCTTTGAATCACCGTTTCACTAAAAGCACAAATCTATCTTGGCTGATTGTGGAAGAACAATATTGTTTCACAAAGCATTGAGTTTTGGCTAGGTTCGTCCTAATGCTCCCTGTGAAATTGGTTTTCCCATGCTGTTGTGACGGCCAACATAAACTGGTGGCTTGTTTTTGTTTGCGTTAACGTCTTTAACTTCTTAATAGTTCAGAAAGTGTTGCGACACACCGAGACTCTGGAGGAACGCTCAATCACGTGTGCAGTGAGCTGCAATATGATGCGCATATTTCACCCTCTTCATCTACGACTCTGAGAGTTCTCTAATGATAATAGCAATATGATGTAATTTGTGTAATTTACCTTGAATCTCTCAAAGGCTCATATATAATCACTGAGTAATACAAGCTGAATCAATCCAGATGATAAATGCACACATGCACAGGTATATTATATGCTTGGCTTAACATTTGCATTTATTTAGCAGATGTGTTTAGTCCTAGCGAATTATAATTTAAGTAGAATTCAGTCCATGAACAAAAGGTAAGAGGCAGTCGCTGCTTTATGCATCTGTGTTTAAGCGTACCGTGGCAGGAATAACTCTGACCTGAGACGGCATGAAGAAGAGACCTTGGAGGAACCGGACTGAATGATCCCGCCCTCTTCTAGGTGATACTGGATAATTGGATTATAAATCATTAGGGTATACAGGTGTAAAAGAGTACAGTCAGAGTAAGAGTTTTGAAAGGATGTTCAATATATATATAGCCGCCGGTGGGGCGGCTGTGGATCAGGTGGTAGAGCAGGTTGTCCACTAATCGTAGGGTTGGCGGTTCGATTCCCGGCCCACGTGACTCCACATACCGAAGTGTCCTTGGGCAAGACACTGAACCCCAAGTTGCTCCCGATGGCAAGTTAGCGCCTTGCATGGCAGCTCTGCTACCATTGGTGTGTGAGTGTGTGTGTGAATGGGTGACTGAGAACCAGTGTAAAGCGCTTTGGATAAAAGCGCAATATACGTGTGCCATTTATCAATATAAGTAAGCCTGTCACGATAACTACTTTTTTGTTGGACAATATATTGGTCTTCTGAAGAAAATATCCTTTAAATTTAGTCTATGTTTCGTCATGTCTGACTCTGACTAAAATTGCATCGGATATGAGATAACAGCGTTTTAGTTGACAGAAAAAATGCAAAAATTAAACCCAAATATTCACACATTTTATATATTAACTTAAACATGTATCAGCAAAAACATGTGAAAACCGGATCTCCTGAAATAATAACGTTACAATGAGTACATTATTGTAATACGACATTGGGAATTGTTTACGCTTTACTCATTCATTGTTCACGTTGTTATGGAAAGAGCGTATTCACAACGTGACTTACCCGTTCTACCTAGCGCCTTACTTAAGCTCACCTACTTACTTACTTAAGTTCACTTGTGCATTCGCGTCCTTTTGTGCAGAAGTAAGTTGTAATATTACGTTTATGTTGTGTTTAATCTCATATATGTATAGGATGCATTTTGGTGAGTTAATTAACCCGCTAGTAAAGCGCTTCAGTTTCCCGGTGTTCATTCACTGTTCAGCTTCAGCTCACACAGCTCAAGCGGCTCGATCCCCGACATTATTGACTACGACTGGTATATTTGAAATTACTCAAAAAAACATTGTTAGTGCATTGGTAATATCTTGCGTCGTTTTTTGTCAACAGTATGTTTTAATTTAATCTTAAATTCGAACGCACATGTTGCATTCGTATGTGCATTTTGATCTTATTCAAGGAATATTGCAAGTTCGACTTTTAATTTGATTTGAGCAGACAAGAGGACAGAAGCAGTGCGAATGGCTAAAACGTTGATGACGTTCATTCTTATGTAAATACAACGGGCGACATAAAGGTCAGCAAAAATGACTGCGGTCATGTCCATATATCGTACGATAAGTCGTTAACGTAATTATCGTGTCAGGCCTAAGTATGAGACGATTGTGAATGGGAGTGTTGGGATGAGCAGAGGATGGTCTTTATCATTACAGCAGCAGCTCTTTGGTACATTGTGTTAACAGTATCCAGGTGAGATTATCCACTGAAGCAAAGGTGAGACAGATCTTTAGAGTATTGTAAGTGATGGGGACATCGAAGATCACAATGAAGAATACCTTTATTGCAGGGTAGCAGTACATGAAGTACACTTCGGGTTAATTGGAGTCAAAGTGAACCTCAAACAATACCAGCTCAGGCTTTTTATACTGTTTTTTCAAACCAGTTTTTCCCCACCCGTAATTTAAATGAAGTCTCGCTCGGAATGTAAACAATTAAAGTGATCACTTTCCACTCTTACATTATTGATGTTAGAGATATGACCACTGAAATGGTGGAGTGATACGATTGTCTAGAAAGATGTCTTTCTGAATGATAATTACAGTCACGTACCTCTTTGTTCAGGGATGGTTCACGATTCAACTGATTGAATGTCACTTCAGGTGGTGTCATCCATATATTGCTGAGACTGAGATGAATTGTCCCTGTGATGATTAAGCCTTTTTGGCGGATGAGCTTGTTCTAACACCTACCTTGGAGTGGAATCTGCTTAGAGGCAGTCTGTAATTTCTTACAGTATCCATGTGGGACTGTCCATAGCAGTAGAAAGTGACTCACAAGTGCATACAGGCTGAATCAGGCAGATCTGGAAACTGAGAAGAGTAACAACAGTGGAAGTGTGCCAAGCTCTGGCGTTAGCATCATATCAGGCAGCATGAGTACATGTATAGCTCGACTGAGAGAGATTATTAGATTATTAGGTATGTGTTCATCCTACATTGGTTTAAAAAGAGTGTAAGTCAGAACGCTTTGATTTCTAGCTGTGACAGCAGAACTAACAGGAAGAGCTAGACGGTAACACACATGAGTGCACCCAGTTTCCTCCAGTGGGACAACCAGTGAACCCTTAAGGTTTCTACATTCTCTAAAAGTCTGTTGCACTATGTAGGTCACCAGCATGGCATTTCAGACGTTTCCTCTTATCTTAGACGCTATAATCAAAACTGGCACGAAGATGCTCGCTTTGAATCTATGCTGTGCAGTGGGTGTGGGCTCCCAAAACAAAACTGAACCGTTGTTTTTTTTTTTTCTTTTCTTTTAAAAAAAATAAATAATTTTTTTTTAAAGAGTCGCATCTGAGCCTCTCGCGGTCACCGTTGCTTTTCCTTGTTTATTCGTTCTCTGTTTGACGTCCTGACGTCGGTTCACGTCACAGACCACTTAAAGGAAATGTCCACCCTGAAACACAGTAAATAGTGAAAAATTTGTGACGTGTTTAGTGTTCTTTATTCCCATTAGAAGGTAGTGTTTATCTGCTGTGCTGAGATCACAGGGGGATTGCTAGTGCAGTTAGAATGGCATCTAATACGAGAAAGGTCATTCCATCTCCAGTGGTCCAATACAGGTTGCTTGGTCATTTTTAATTTTCCGGAATTTTTTTTTTTTTTTTTTTTTTTTGAGTGATTACCTCTATGTATTGTCATTGCAAAACCACCATTTTTCTTTATTATTATTTTACTTAGTTTAAGTATGAAGGCCATCTTTGTGTCATGGCGCACAACAAAGTTTGGTTATTCAACCGTTTATGGAAACCTCAATATCTCGGCTCAGGATGGTTGTAGCTCCTTGGAACAAATGCTGAATTCTAGAGCACATTACATGTATGTACCTGGTAAATACATAAACATTTGCACATTCTTGTTCCTTAGACTTTGAACTTAAGTCCAAATGTAAAGCTCAAGATTGCTCACAGTTCAATTTACAATGGGAAGGGATCACGTCTCAGTCTTAATTTTTATACTGGGTAAGTATATTGTGCATGCAGAACATTTCAAGTTTGAGACATCTCTTGTTTTTTTTATGGGGGCTAGAAAGTGCAATTTTTCAAAATTCCCCTCACTTTCTGGTTGAATATCTCTGGTAGGGGACCAGATACGAGCCTGAAATTTTCACTGAAATAAGTCCTCTATAGTAGCATTCTGCTATATAGTAGCATTTTAAGTTTGAGATCCCACTGGTTAAAGAGCTAGGGCTAGTAGAAAACTGAGGAAAAGTTTTTGAGAAATGAACAGATGTAATATAAGCATGACGGATAATAAAAATGAACAGTATTTACCAGTAATTTTGTTTATGATTGACACACAATAGCTTATGCTTCATATTAAACCATAATGAACTTTCTTTTACTTTCACACTATCCGGTGTTACCCACATGAGGACGGGTTCCCTTCTGAGTCCGGTTCCTCTCAAGGTTTCTTCCTCTTAACATCTTAGGACGTTTTTTCCTCGCCACCGTCACCACCGGCTCGCTCGATAGGGATAAATTCACACACTTAAAATCTGTATCCTGTGTTTATGTTTCTGTAAAGCTGCTTCGAGACAATGCCCATTGTTAAAAGCACTATACAAATAAAATTGAATTGAATTGAATTGGATTATGCTTGTCAGTGAGGTCTAAAATGTTATTAGGTTTGATATTGGCAACATTGAAGCATGTAATGTGCTCTAGAGATCAGTTTTTGTTCCAAGGAGCTAGTACCAGCCAGAGCCAAGATACTGAGGTTTGCATAAACAGCTATATAAGCAAAATTTGTTGTGTACCATGGCAAAAAGATGAGCATTGTAGTTAAAAGTAAGTAAAAATTTGTATTTTTTTTTATTGTGATTTTGCAATGCGAATACATAGAGGTCATCACTCAAAAGATGGACTTTAGATGGACTGTACCCGAAAACATTTCAACAGTCTTAAAAATAAGGATTAGGGATTCTTCAGGATTTGCTGTTAGTGCCTAAAACTGCTCAACGTATGATGTCATATTAATGAGAACTTAGAAGAAGTGGAAGCAGCAAATGTTGGACTCAAAAGTCCAGAACAGTGCTGGGTTAAGGGGCGTGGTCTTCAAGCAGCTCACTTCACTGTTTCATTCCAAAATAAGAGGATCACTTATTAATTACAAATATTTATACGTATGCAAGTCACCAAGGATCGATTTGCGCCTCTAGTGTGGATTGTCTTAAAAAGACACATCGTGAATACTTTAGAGTATGCTTACGAGTGTGGGTTCTACAGTGGTTCTTTTTTTTAAATGGAAGTATACAATGAAAGTGTAATATACTGTAGTATATGGTACAATGATTCTTTATCTCTGCACGATAGGGCTGCCGAACAGTGTTTGCTCTTTTATGGGTCTGGGTTTGTAGCTAAGAGTGGGAGGAGGAACTGTTTTGCCTGGAGGATTAACATAGGATTGAGTCCCTTGCATAAGGAGATTTAGGAAAAAAAGATTTTTGTGTGTTCTGTTTAATTCTACCTGCTTCTATACCAAGTCTGGAAGTATTCCCAGATATCTACATTGTTTAAGCAATGTATATTTATTGAGCAGACACGTTCAAGTGAGAGTCCGGTTCAATTCAATTTATTGGCAGGACTCGTACAGCACTTACAGTATTGCCAAAGCACTGAAGTGATAAATTCTTAATTACTCAACCACTAGTGTGACTTCTATATATTTAAACATCTTGTTTTATAGCTGACCCCTGTAGTGTGAGCTGCAGTGGTGGCTCATCCAGTTAAGTTTGTAATTTAGGGAGATGATGCATTACAGCTAATACAATTTTAAAAAATTGCTTCTTGTTGTTATTGTTGTTAGAGGTTGACTGGAACTATGGGTTATCAGCAAAAATCCACACCGATATTGTTTCCCGGTTGCGTCCGTTGTGGGAGAAAGGACCGCTGTCATTAAATACATTTACATCTACATTTATTCATTTAGCAGACGCTTTTATCCAAAGTGACTTACAAATGAAAAAATACAAAGCAAAAGAGTACATAGTACAAGAGCAGCCTCTAGAGGCCAAATTTAAACTATCACTGACAAATTTTGTTGTGTTATTTGAAGTGTTTTTTTTATTAATTTTGGATGTATATCTTTTATTTACTTTATATATATAATTTATTTACTTACTTATTTCATTTAAAGCTGCAGTGCTGAACTTTTGCCTCTCTATCACCATCTTTGTTTGAAACCTAAATGGCAAGTTATGTTTGGAGCTATTTTTTTTTTTCCTGGGTTGGGCTTCGGCACTGCTCCTCTGCGCAGGTGGTAGTTTGATGTATACTTATCAGAGTTGCCTGTTTTTGCTTTTCAAACTGTGAGTGGTTTCCATTTAATATGTTGCAGGCTCATTGAGTCTGTTTACATTGATGCCGTAACAGGCTGTAATAATATTGGGCTTGTTTTGAAGCTGCAGTTGCTTATTTGTCTCGTGAGAGTTGGCAACACTCCATAAGTATCCATATGTGTTGTATATTAGCTCCAATACTTGACACCAGAGGTGGCAGCGAATACGGTTTACTTGGAGTCGAGGTAAATTGCTCTGTCTCATAGCTAGCAGAAAATTTACCACACTGACCATAGCAAAACAAACAAACAAAAAACAACATAGGAAACTCAATACCTAGCAGAATCAAGTGAACAAGTGGGCGAATGTTAAATAGCTACCCATTGAGCCACTGAAATGTCTTAACTGTTCAGCAGGAAAAAAGCCATCAGTCTTCAATCCCTTCAGAACTCTGAGTTGTCGCCACCTCTCAAATGCCATACCGATATTTATTCTCGTTTTAGCATGGGCTCTGTCGCGTTCCCTTTTTGACTGCAGGCTCTCTGCAGTTCGAGCCTTCTTTGTTTTGACAACAGCTAATTCCCCAGCTGTCAACAATGATTGCGTTTAGAACTATCCAGATTAAAAGCGATTTAAATTCTAAGCAACACTCCACCATCCTCAGCCCCCACACACGCGATATAGCATCCGTCTCTTCTTCTTTCTGTTTACGGACGTGACCTCAAACTGAAATTTCCCACGAACTCCGACCCGACAGCTCAAATTTTAAATCATTATTATAAGCTTACCGTTGCGAATCGAGGTAAGAAGACAGTTTTGAACACTGATTTTTTTTTTTATGTACTTGCTCAATGATTGATTTTTGTTCATTTTTTAACAAAAAAAGTGCCATACTGCAGCTTTAAAAAAAAAAGTACAGTACATTTTCATGGTACAGTCAGTACTGTTTATTTTTGTAATAAAGTTTAGCAGTATTTTACTTTGAGTGTTATGTTTTCATTCAGTATCAATTTTAAACACTGCTGGTTGATTAATCGGTTATCGGCAGGTAGGTACTGCCCAACTTCATTATCGGTATCTGTAAAATCCACTATCGATCAATCTCTAGTAGTCGGTGTTGTTGTCATTGCTGATGAGTACTCTTAGTTGTTGAGCAATCGACCATTTACACCCAAACGAGCATTCTTAACGGATTGTACATGTAGCTAGCTAATGTTCAACCGGACACAGTTTATAAGCTGCTATAAACACAGCACTAAAAGCTTTGCAGTTTTTTAATAAATAAAAAAATTGTATTCACTTGTAATTTATTAGAATTCAAAGATACAATGTTTTACTTAACTGGAAAATGGTACCATATGGAGGGGATTTTTTTTTAAACACCTAAAGTGCTCGTATTGGCTTAAATATTAAACCAAGCAATTCACTCACTGTCATTTTCTTCATACTCTCGTGCATATGTTGGTAAAAACCAATCGGTCTTAAATTACCGAGTGCACTCACGGCACAGCGGATTTACCTTTAGCGATGGCCACAAAACTGACGACTAAACAGTAAACGAGCGCCTCTTAAGAGCAGTGTGCGCTACATCTTCCAATAACGCAGCTCATCCAGTGCAGAGCTTCGGCTAACTTTTCATCCTGTTACAGGACACCATTACTTTTGCTCTAATTGAATAGCTAGTCTTAACTAGTAATACGATCTGAAGCCGATCAACTGAGGTTCACATTAGTGAGTCTACTTATATGTAAATTTACACGAACTCGGCAGCTCTTGTAGGACATGAACATTTTTTTCCCTTCGAAACTATCTGGATTTTCATTGGATACCACATTTTTGTGTAAACGTTTCTGCTATTTACGAATAAATTTGTTTGCTTGATTGTCACGTAATGTAGGCGCAGGACAAAAGCAAGTGTAGGTATGGCAGTTTAATCAAACAAAGTCCAAAGGATCAGGCAGAAATCAAAGTACAAGGCAGGCTAGGGTCAAACGATCAGGCAAAACTCGGCAGGGAAGAGGATCGAGGTCAACAGAGTAAACAAGGTCAAAGATCAGAAAAGCAAACACGATATAAGGCTTGGAAGTACGACAGAGACTAGGCAACTGAGCGTAATACTTCGCGAAATCATAGTGTTCAAAAGGTCTCTTGGTTGTGAGTGCTGTGAATAGGATGCAGGTGTGCGTGATTAGAGTGAATGTGAGTGTTCTGGGAATTGCAGTCCATGGTGGCCATGTTTGTAGGCCGCCATGCAGGATGGGAAATGTAGTCTATGGTTTGCTGTGATATGACATTGATGAATGAGGCCCATTGATAGTCCTTGAGCGACTCATGTTCACTAGACCTTACATGTCTTTGTGTGTTTTACCGTTTGCCGGATTTAAGATTACTATTTCCTCATCTAACCAAAGCCCAATTTTCTTTTCTACAGCTGTATGCGATTCCATGGTTCCTGACAATGTTCACTCGTAAGTACTGTTATACATTCACATGCTCCACTTAAAGCCATTAGCTGGTGCTGGAACAATGAGACTCGATCAATCCATTCTTCCTTATTCATATCAAAAATTGATGAAATGAAATATTCATGGAAATGTCTAACAAGCAACATAAGTGTTTTGTGAAGAATTAAGTGTATTATGTAGTATGGCATGTTATATAGAATACATAGCTTAACGGGACGTTATGAGCTGCATGTAAGATGTTCTCGCGAAATCTCAGTGTTTCATCATTTTCAATTTGATTTGATTTTGAAGTTCTGATGCGTGTTTGGGATGCAAAACTTACCTATAAAATATACATTTCAGCATTAACCCAAAAGGTTATTTATGTTATTATATGAAACTGCGCCTTATGCATCCTAAGATGAAATGTTATTTGATATTTTTGATATAACCTAGGTCAACACGATTCACATTTTGTCTATGCATGATTCAAATCACATCTCGGTAAGAAGCTCTTTTTCTTCGAAGTGTTTATCAGAGTATAAATTTCCGAAACAATCATCGCTGATGGTCCGTAATGGCCCATTGTTTCCGAAGGCGTATTTTCCATTATGCTGAAATTTGTGCTGAATTACATGCAATAATTATTAAATAGCAAATTCCTCCATGCTGGTGTGGTGAAAAATCTATTACAGCCCACGCGTCGATTTTCCGAACGTCTCGTTCGGTGAGACAAATGTCATCTAATCTTGTTCAGTGTGCTGCTGTGAGCGGCTTCTGTTCGACGCCGCTATGTAAATGAGGAATGACACACTTGTTGAGTTGCATTTCATGAGGAGAATTAGAAAAGCGCAGGCTTAAGACCGGAGATGGTGGTGCGAAACGCCGCCCATGTGAGCTTTTGACCTGGAGTCTGTGTGGAGGGAAAACACATAGGCTCTCCTTACTGATACAAATTCAGCTCCATAAGCCAAACACGCTCAGCCTTCGTATACTCTAGAACGTACAGCTGAAATCCAATATTGTGCTAGTTTATAGATTTTACTGTATCATGTGTCCTTATGAGAAGATAATCAGATACTATTTGTAACCATGGTGACAAATGAGGAATGCTGTTAACATAAAGTCAGCTTATTTCCATAATTATCCCACATCCGACTAAAGGCCGTAACTAATTTCCAACTTCCGACTGGGGAAAAAAAATTAAAAAACGCCTCCTCAACTCCTACTTAGGAACTTAGGACGGTCTCCTCAACCCCTGAGTTCAGCAAGTGACGTAAAATCACCATGGTTAAATGTAACTATAAACAGATAAAAACTGTGATGTGTGTCATGCATTAAAATACATGAAGTTAAAAATTGCGAACGTTGGCAATTTTCTATGGTATAAGATTGCTGAAACACTGCGTGATGTGCTGTTCTAGGAAAACAATCAGCTTTAGAGCTCCAACATTTATTTATTTTTATATGAATGCTGAAGATAAGGCCTTGTTCATTTCATCTAATGCAGGAAACAATATTAGCTAAGGAAACCTTAAGGTAAAGTAATATGACGCACTTAATTAACTGCACTCTTCATTTATTCCACTCTTTTCTTCTTCTACACTTCTTAATGTTCCTAACGTATCAATGCGAGCAACTGCAAAGCCCTTGTAAGTGCATCGATGAAACCGATTTTGATTCCGTTCACCCTAAACGTCCCATTCGTCCTGCGTGTGCTTCCTTTGTAGATGTCTTTCCCCTGCATAAGATCTTCCACCTGTGGGACACGCTGCTGTTGGGCAACTCCTCGTTCCCGTTCTGTATCGGAGTGGCCATCCTGCAGCAATTGCGCGATCGGCTCCTGGCCAACGGCTTCAACGAGTGCATCCTGCTCTTCTCTGACCTGCCCGGTAAAACACATCCCTTCATTGCTGCTGCGCATTTCTCACAAGCTCATTCATTCAAATATTTAAAAGCTGTCGAATTCTTTCCAGTCCGTGTAGTGCTGCTGTGGCTGTGCGTTATCGAGTGTCGTGTTTTGTTGTTTTTTTTTTTAAAACTCCTGCCAGAGTGTGATGGAGAGCCTGCAGTATGAGTTGGTTGACATTTGGACACATAAGCATGTGCACTCAGCTTGAGGCATTGGAGAGCTGATGCAGTGCAGCAGAGTAGTTTCATTTGGCTGTACAGGCTGTGTGGTGTGTGTGTGTGTGTAATTCGGCCATGAGCTCTGTTTGGAGCATAACGTATATCCAGATCCAGAGAGAGCTTTTCCCTGTAGTTTTAGCTTGAAATTCTAATTGTATTTGGCATGCAGTAGTTTTGTGGCTGGAAATACAACGCAAACAAATGGCAATAGTGCTGCAGCTCATTGGCTGGAGCGTGCAGATTCTTTACTAATATTTTTTCGTGATGGTTATTACTAAGAGAGTATGAGGCTTATTTGAAAGGTAGTGTTTCTGGCAGAAATGTTTGTAAGAGTTATGATATGTTTGTATATTTCCGTCTTCTTTTTATATTTTTCAGGCCCTGAAATGAGCTCCGACTTTAGCTCTTTCCTTTAAAGGCAAATCATAAAAGCGTGTTGGGTGGAGAGAAAGCTGGAGTGTTTTCCTTGTAATTATAATTTGCTTTGTAATCAGTGTGCTCTTTAAATATTCATTCTAAACAAAATTAAATTCAAATTAAATACACTATAGGGCCAAAAGTTTGTGGACACACTGACGTCAGACCAATATGTGCTTGTTGGACATCCCATTCCAGATTTAGTCCAACTTTGCTTTTTATTAAAATCCTCACTCTTCTGGGAAGGCTTTGCACTAGATTTTGGAGAGTAGCTGTGGGGATTTGGGTTCATTCAGATACAAGAACGTTAGTGAGATCAGGCACAGATGTTGGGATGTTGAGGAGGTCTGGGGTGCATGCGGTTTTCCAGTTCATGCCAAAGGTGTTCGGTGGGGTTGAAGGTCAGGGCTCTGTACAGGACACTCGAGTACTTCTGCTCCAACCTTGACAAACCATGTCTTCATGGAGCTCGCTTTGTGCACAGAGGTATTGTCATGATGGAACAGGCCCTCTTAGATCCAGTGAAGGGAAATTGTAATGCTACAGCTTACAGAGATGTTCTGTGGAAACAGTTTGGTGAACCACATATGGGTGTGATGGTCAGGTGTCCACAAACTTTTGCCCCTGTAGCGTAGGTGAATAAATATGGCACCACAGTATGTAGCTAAATAGATATTTGAGTTTGTGATTCAATGCCAGGTTTAATTAAAAGCATAGCTGTTGTTTTCTCACCAGTATCCCAAGTGCTTCCTTAAATTCACTGAAGAAGCCAAAATTGTGATAATGATTAAAATACCATTCACACTGTTCAGCTTTACTTGTTAAGTTTATTTACATTTTTTTTTATTAGTTCAATGTCAGTTTACAGACGATGCTTAGATGGATAGTTTTTGTTGTTTGACAACAAAATTGGCAAATAGATCGTCTACTTCAGCACCCATGTGTGTAAAAGGCAGATCCATCCATCATCTGTCCTTCAGAATGAATGGTTTGTTTGTTTATCCACACAGCACTGGTGATTCCTAATTTGATTCCTGATTTGATTCCTGTTGGTTCACTTTATAGCTTCTTTAACAGCTTGACTGTATTCAGTCACAGTTGTTCGGTCACATTGGGGGGAAAAAAAAGCATCTGCCAAATAACTGCGTAGATATGTAAGTATATAGTGTAATAGTGTTAGTCATAACTTTAAGAGGTCTTTTGTAAAGATATTTTTATAGTTAAGCTCCAAAACACAGTGCCTACCATGTCTACCATCATTTATATAATAATAAAAACATTTGGATAATAATTGTTTTCTTTCACATGCCAAGTGAATGGAGAGGGGATAGAGGGCACTTTTGGGAAAATGCTGCTTTTTTCCAACGTGGAGCTTCACTGTTCAAAAAAAGTTCAACCAAAGTTCAAAAAGTTCAGCTTTTCAGAAGTTTTTTTTATTATTATTATTATTTATTTTGGCCTGAACTCTGAGCACTACGTCTTGTGAAAACTAGATACTGCTCATCAACTGGCTAATAGCATCTCTATGGTGAAGCACGGTGGTGGAAGCACTATGCAATGTGGGTGCTTCTCAGTGGCAGGGATAGGGAGATTTGATGGAAGGATGAATGCAGAGAAATACAGGGCGATCCTTGAAGAAAACTTGATGCAAACTACACACGACTTCAGATTGGGGAGAACAATGAGCGGAAGCATACAGCCAAAACAACATGGGAGTGGCTTCAGGGCAAGTTTTTGATTATACTTGATGGTTCAGTCAAAGCCCAGACTCGAGCTCTGTAGAACATCTGCCTCCAAACCTACAGCAAAGACAAAAACTTTCTCAAACAAATCTTTATTAGTGATAATAATAAATCCAATCTAAATAGCTTGCTCTAAGTGTACACGTTCAATGAGCCACTTTTATTCATGTCATGCACAAAAAGTGCTCTAGCTGGTGCCTTTTTTCTGGAAAAGTGTGAAAGCAGCCTTAGTTGTATAAAACGTCGGGTTATTTTGTTTGAACTGCATTAAAAGGACGTGATCCGTTCACTTTTACGGTGACGCTTATTTTTATTACTTTTATTGTCTGAGCTTGGCCTGTGTAAAACTTCAGTTCTCAGGCAGTTGAGCATCAGCAGGTAATTTACTTGTTGTCAGCTACACATGACTGCGTAGTCAGCACAAACAAACCAGCTTGTGTGAAGCAATGCGCAGCGCTTTAGCGATCTGAAAGCTCACTGTCAAACTTTCACAGCGTCTGAGCATGCGGTCCCTAAGAAGCAGCTCTCGGCTGGAAAGCCGGATGGCTCTCGTTCTGAGTGACGGGTAAGAAAGCGACTTCGGCTCTTCTCCTGGTGCATGCTGGGAAAGCTTGCCTGCCAGGCAAGCCCTGCGCTTATTCTCACAGGTGGCTGTCAGCCCTCAGCGTTAGCATGCTGTTATAGCTGCAGCTGAGAGGAAGAACGATGATTGAACCTAATATAGGAGGATTAACTGATAGATGGAACGGGATGAAAAACAGTAATGTTGCTCGTATGTAGGAAAAAAAAAAAAATCCAAGCTTTTAGCTGTAAACTCAAACAAAAAGCCTCCCTTCAGTCTCCAGAAACCCTGAAGGGAGAAGAAGCAAGCTGGAAAAAAAAAAAAAAACGGTGGCCAGAGCCGTTGAGTGACAGATCTTAATCCTCCTGTTGCGTCTAATTTATTGAGCAATATATCAACATGGCGTTTTCCACTGCAGCGAGGCAGCAGATGAGATTGCAGCTCGTTGTCCTGTTGTTCATGCGCTCATTACAGATCTCACATGTCCTGTCAGTTGGGGGAAAAGAAAAAAAAAAAGCTTCAGTCTATTCCTATTAAAGTCTCCAGTGGTCTTTCTGAAATCCTCTGTATTTGTAACTCGGGGAACGTGAAGCATGGAAGCTGCTCACTGGAAAATTCAGAGCTGTATTATTTTTCTCAGCGTTCCCCCTTCTCATCTCTGGTTGTCATGCCGTTAAATGGAAGTATGCATAGCATTTTAAGCGCAGGAGTTGAAGGACAGGTTTGTTTGCTTCTAAGGCTCGGAATTCTTTCTCTGCAATTCGTCCTTGGTCACTTCAACTCTTGTAACTAATTTTATGGGAGGCTGATGCTTGAAGAAATGAGGGAAAAGAGGTTTTTCGATGTTTGAGTGCTTTTCTCATCTTGTAGCACACAATACACATGGATACGGGAGAATACATATACAAACGTATGTGAATATGAATTTCACATATTTGAAGTACACGGGGTTCGGAAAGTATTCCGAATCCTTCAGTTTTTGCACACTTTATTGTATTATACCTTTACATTCAAATGTTTTGGCTATGAATCTACACACAAACACAGTAACTCATAATGACAAAACTCCAAGTGCTACAAACCAGGTACTGCTCATTAATTGGCTAATACCATCCCTACACAGTAAAATCCGTATTATTGAATTAACAACCGGAGTGTTCATTTGTGTCCAATGGACTTATATAAACACTGTCGGGTATAAATTCAACACTCTGGGTGTTAAATGAACACTGGGGATTTTGCTGTGTACAGTGAAGCATGGGGGTGGTAGTATGCTTTTCAGCAGCAGGGACAGGGAGAATTGAGGGATGAATCTGTGCGACCCAAATCCAGAGAGAAAACCTGCTCCAAAGTGCATACAACCTCAGACTGGGGCAAAGAGTCACCTTTCAGCATAACAACAACCTGAAGCAGAGATCCAAGACAATGCCAGAGTGACCTCACAATACAATACACAGCACAGTAAAGTGTTCAAAAACCTAAGGGGTCTGAATATTTTCTGGCCCCGCACATTGCAGTGCACATTGTTTTTTTTGTTGTTGTTGTTGTTTTTTAATTGAAGCTTCTAGTTAAAAATGTACAGGACTAATTTTCAGGAAACAAAAGCCTGAAACACAAACTAGTGAGATTCTTTCGATGGCTAACGATTATAGGTTTCTAATGGGGTTCTATTTGGAAGCTTTAACGGAAACCCTCTGCTGTAGGGTTCTCCATGGAAGCTTTAAGGAGATTTTTTTTTTCTAAGAGTGTTTATGGTTAAATCTTGTAGCTGTAAAAAAAAAAAAAAAAAACAAAAACAAAAAAACAATCAAAGCCCAGAAATAAAGGTAGTGAAAACAGATCAAACAATCGCTATAGTTTAAATATATAGTTTACAGTTAAATGGGGATTTGTGTTATACAAATACATTTCTGATGCTGCAGTAAAAGAGTTTGAAATTGCCCACACGAACACAGAGAGGTTTGGAGCATGTTTCTAATGTATTCCCAACTGCTTTATATAAACACCTCATCCTGAGCACTTCTCCAACTCGCGCCTTTCACACAGGGGTTCGAGGCACGTGGACGTTTAAAAAGCTCTGAGCAGATGTTCACGTGTTGCGCTGTGTCCAAGCGGCGGTGCTGTTCGGCACACGAGTATTTGTGTTATTTTTACTGGCAAAGTTCAGCAAGATTGTGAGGTTAGAGAACTCCTTATAAAGGTAAAATATGCCTGGATCGTGGTTGTGCACTCCACACTGTTTTCCTCTCAGCTACACACAGACACACACCTTTCTCTATCTTTGTGAGGACCTACTGTAGCTAATTAATTCTTTGATGTATGTACCTGAAACTAACCTTAACTTCAGTATCCAAAAGGATTTTAATATTCTAATTATTTTGATTCTATTGATTCTATCTGACAGTAGTTCTGGCTGCAGGACAAATAACAGGTTTATATTAAGGCGTCCATTCAAATCAGTCCGTACAGGATTTTGCAGTTTTTTGTGATTCCTGCGATATGGATAAAATCGTATATCATATAATGGATGATTTAGAATCTCGAAACGATATATATATCATGATATATTATGTTTTATCTCAAGTTGATGAAAAAAATTGTCTGTATGAAATAACTGTGCGTTCATGACTGATCTGCGGCATACCTTCTAAACGACCATTTTCATCAGCGTCTTATTTGTTATACCCAAACTACGTCCAAATGACAGAATTACGTCCCGTCCTCATCTTTTAGTTCGATTGATGCCTGTTCTGTATCAGGGTATTGCGGAGAGTTTTGCTCTGTGTCACACTCCTCCATGCCTGTTCTTGTTTTTGTTACAGCACACCACTATTAGCTCGTAGCTCCGACCATATTGCCGTATATTGGCTGCCGAAAATTGGATTCTGTGGCATTGGTGATACAGATGATATATGGGCAGTGGGAGCTCAGTGGTTAAGACATTTGGGCTACTGATTGGAAGGATATGAGTTCAAACCCCAGCACTACCAAGCCACCACTGTTGGGCCCTTGAGCAAGGCCCTTAACCCTCAACTGCTCAGATGTATAAATGAAATAAAATGTAAGTCACTCTGGATAAGGGCATCTAACAAATACCATAAATGTAAATATGAGAATATCTATCAATAGACATTATTCTATTGTCCTATGATATGTATCGCCGTATCATTTAGCCCTATTTTCTACAGTCATATAACTCATTTACAGGGATTCCATATAAACTGACTAAAATATGAAGCAGATGCTCCATGTAAACATGTACACCATATAAAAAGATGTTATTTATGTGAGCTGATGTTTATTTAAGATTTTTAAGCCTCAGCACTTATCATCAAGAAGCAAAAATGAGCAGACCGCTTTTCTTTCCTGAATCTTTTATTGGACGTTTGCCTTCATATTAAGTAAATGTAAGCGTTTATACTTGTCTGCTTTGGGTTTTCAGTAGTTTCTGTTGAAACCGAACCTAAATTCCTTTCGTTTCTCTTTTCCATTTTCCATGCAAACTTTTGCACTGGACTGTATGTACTTCTGTGTAAATGCTACAGTGAGCATCTCGCTGTGGATGGGGAAACACTATGATTTGGTCTAAGCATGAGAGTCATGTTTGTTTTTTCCTAGTGTTTTGTTGCTATGGTTTTGGAAATGTCCTGACGTTGTAGATTTTCATCCTAATGCCTCAATGTTTTTTTTGTTGTTGTTTTTTTGTTTTTATTTTTTATACTTGCCTGAGATTCCGTCACGCACCTCTCGACATCTGGAGGTAGTGTGGATAATCTGATCACATTCCAATCTCACTCACAGCTCAGCCAGTGGAATATGGTTTTCTTAGATCTAGATCATGTTCCAGAAAACATCCCGAACATCAGGATTGATCTACAGCTCTACATGTGTTTTGAAATCCTGATTAAGGTCCTGCTCATAGATATTTATATTATTTTCTTCCACAACGCTGTTGAATTCTCAGTTCTGTTTGTTCAGAAGGTGTTGATGAATTTTTCATGACAGCAGCTCTGACAGTAGTTCCGGCTGCAAGGTTTATATGAATGTGCTAAACCTGTTATATGAAAATAATGCATGCCCTAGGGACAGGAGGGCATTACCTCCGAAGTGCATTATTATGATATAACTGCATGGTCTGGAGCGTGTTATTCCACTTATACCATGGCAATTTGCCATGATTATAATGTTGAATATATTACACAACATCATGCATTTTAATGGTTTATAGTTAGATTGAACGTTGTTGTCCGAGATACAAGTTAGTTTCTGTTCTCACTTTCGTTATATTCTCTCACCAACCTATCTCTTTCTCTCTCTCGCTCGATCGGACTTCTCTCTCTCTTTCTCTCTCTCTCTCTCTCTCTCTCTCTCTCTCTTACAACTGAGACTCCTTCTGTAAATGTTAAATAAATGTCTCTAATGAAAAACATTACCACATCAATTATTATAGATTTTACTTTGTTAAACATCAAATCTGTTTATTATTAGTCGTAGATTATGTGTATCATCCACCGTAACAGTCCCTGCGTTTGATCTCTTACTATAGAAAGAATACCAGTGCGTTAATATAAACCTATTGTCCATGTTATAGCCGGTACTACCTGTGCTGTTATACAAATATAACGCACACCTTCGGACCAATCAGATTCGAGCAGTCAACAGCACTGTGGTATGGGGAAAAAAAAGTATCATTGTTGATAGTTTTCTGTAAGGAGACATTTGTTTAACATCTTTGGAAGGAGTCTCCAGTGTTAGTGTTTTGTAACAGTTAGAGGTAAAGCTGTAACTTTTAATGTTTCTGCAATATGAAAGGCTTCAGGATGCAGAGCTTTGCAGTTTCTCACTAAAATGAATGACAGGAACGACTGTTTATAGCGTTTAACAGTTTTTACTTCTCGCGCTTACTTTGCAGACATTCGACGACATTAAAGGTCATTTTAAACAGTTAAAAACTACAATATGCCATTCTTTAATAAATACACAGTTGTAAATATGGGCACTGCGGTATTAGAGAAGTAAAACAGTTTGAGCTGTTATAGGAACATAATCTTTAGGGTGATGAGAGTAATTCCGCTTCACGTCAGTCCACATCACCACCCTGTCATTAATTGTTTTCCTATAACAGCATGCCCCCCCCCCCCCCCCCGATTGTTTCACTCTTTCCTTATTAATTGTAGTAATTTCCATGATGGTTTACAATAAGCTTTTTTAAACTCCCTAAGATAGTCATTGAACTTCGGTATTTATAAACCGGCTAATAAGCAGGAAATGGTGACAGTGTGTCGTCTTTTTACGCAGCTGAAAAAGTGCTAAAAGCCATTTTTTTTCCTTCTGCCAGACGCATTCAGAAAAGCAGAGAAAGTGAGGTTCTTGGTGCTTTAAGACAAATGCGTTGGTTGGAATGATGGAAACTGTATTTGTAAATCTCTTCCAGTTTTACAAATGTCTTCATTTCTCATTTACAACAGTGTAAACCCCACGACTACATGCACCATAAATAACACATATACTTTTTAACAATTCTCTAGTTTATAAAATAACGCCATGTCTAATACTAAATCTGCATCTGTGAAGAAATATTACTCTTGTCCAAGCCTAGACATGATCAAATTACAAAGCAAATTATATATGACCTTGTTACAATTTCTCTGATGTTACTATTTAGTAACCCTACTGTGCATGTTTGTGTGTGTGTGTGTATATATATATATATATATATATATACACACACACACACACACACACACACACACACATATATATATATATATATATATATATATATATATATATATATATATATATATATATATATATATATATATGTGTGTGTGTATCAGCCCTCTTTAGTACTCCTATATATTTGTATTCTAACGAGGCATCATTATCAGTACTTTTCATATAAGACCCTTTTAGCCCTGAACATGTAGAAACAAGAGGTTTTACACAAGCACACATTACTATAGAATAATGTCCACACAGTGCCAGGTGGCACCCTGTTCATCTGACACTGCCAGAGAAATCTCATCAGCTCCAGGAAAATGCTCAGCGCTTGCCAATATTGTCCTAATTACACCCCAACTAGAAGTTGGATTTCTCTGAATGTGGACCGTGTAAAGCTGAAACTATTTAGTTTGACTGTCTGCATTGTTTCTATTTAAGGTCCTGACAGGAGGTACTTCTCTATCACACGCAAGATTTTAGTAGAAGGTAGCACAGCTGGAGCACAGACGGGATTTGCACCAGTAAACAGTCAGGCTGAGACAGTATGCTGGCATGCAACATGATTTTTTGTGTCAGATTTGTAGGAATTGTAACAAGCTATAATTACAAACCACTCACTCAGACTAACAATTCATTCCTTTTGACACACACTGTTCTTTGGTGTAAGTGTGCTGTTCTTGTGAATTTATAGTTGTTGGAACCTGGTGTAATATGCTACAGTTATTGTTTCACAGTACATTTTCCTCTGAGAATTTCTGTAACACTGACCTAAACATCAACCAAAAAAAATTCAGATCATATACTAACAACCAATCTGTTTAAATGGAAGCCATTTTATGTTCTTAACTAAGTTGAACTCTTTCACCTTGATGTTTTAAAACCCTATCACTCAAAATGTTCTAATGGTTTACTCCTGATTTATATTCTCCAATTTTTTGTAGTTTCTTGACCATGAAATAATGTAATAAAAAAAAAATATATTAATTTAGTATTATTGTTAAAGATACTTAAAAGGATTACAAAGGTTAACAAAACGTTATTGTGCATTGTTACTATATGGTGATATCCATTTCTCTGGAATAGTTAGTTGGTTAGTTACTTAGTTAGTTAGTCTATTTATTAAAAGAAAGCTTTTTCACTAATTGGCATTTTTTAATAGGTTGGATTTAGTTGTTCTAATTATGTAATTAGACACATGACAGGTTTTCTGTAAAGCTACTTTTTCAATTGAAATCTCCCACAGTCCTTCTCTCTCACGCTCAATTTGAGCCACCCACCTAATTTAGTTTCCTCATAATCTGCATATTTTTGCTTCATACAAAAAATACTTACTAAATCCATGGTATTGTTTTGGTCTCAAAACAGTTTTTCTTCAATAAAATATGTGTTATGATACCCCATTTGGCAAAATGAAGTCCAGAGAAAATCTTAATATGACTACTGTTTGCTTATGCAATTCTTTAAAAGAAGAAATGCATTATTCCAGCTTTCATAATAACGGTATATATGTCTTTTGTATACCACTCTTGTTCCCAGAGGTGGTACTTTCCACAACTCTGAGACCAGACATTGTCATGTGGTCTGTAGAAGGGAAGAAAGTTATCCTGGTGGAACTAACAGTCCCGTGGGAGGAGAACTATGAGGAAGAAGCAGAAAGAAAGAAAACTAAGTACCAACAACTTGTCCAGGAGTGTCTGAGTACAGTTCGCAGGCTGGGAGAAGTGGCAGAAAGAGCCTCCTGTTGGCTTTGGCATAAGAGGGAGAAAACTAGCTGGAATCTGGGACGAGAAGGACAGAGAGTTGGCCGCCACTGCCGACCCACCACATGGAGAGTGTTGAGGTTAAGGGTCAAAGCACTCTAAGAAGGTTGGGTACCACCTGAAGACCTCTCCTCCTGGCCATCCAGGAGGCTATCCTTTATACATCCAAAATAATGGATTTATAAAGGCATCTCTGATGTAGTACAAACCTGTAACATGACTGGGGTATGACTGGGTTATTCTTATAAAAAGAGTGAGGATGAGTAAGTCCATAGACAAAGCAGGAAGTGAGGAAGAGTCTGTTTTAGCAGATGAATATGTCCTTTGACGAATATTCTGAGAATGTTTAAAATTCCTACCTCTAATTAAAATATAACTCGTATTTCAGTGAAAGGGGGGAAACAAAAAAGGGCAAAAACACTGGTTACAAAGACTTTTCTGTGTGATATTTTTTAACTTGGAGTGTATTTACAGTTGATTTTCTTGTATACTCTGGCATGCTTCGCCTTTAAAGTACAATTCTGGCAGGAAACAAAGCACTAAATACAATATGTACCACTGTTTCAGCAGTCGTTAAAAATAATGACATGTTTAGTAGGCATCGTTCCATTGTTCAATGGTTTTGTGTTATAGCAACATGCAATAGAGCATTATAAGGACATTTTCAGTCCTTCTTTCCAGGTACACCTTGTTAAGCTGCACACCATTTTCCTGCACTAAGTCTTGTTTTCTTCTTCTGCTACTGAAGGTTCATGAATTCTTAATGTCATCTTAGGCTTAACTCTCCCAGGTGCTCCGCATTTCTCTCGTTTTTTTCTATCATGTGAACTTTCGAATGGAAACCGCTCGAGTTAATCCCCATTGACAAGCCTGTTACAGTCCGACCATACGTAAGGAAATTCTCAGGTCTTTCAGCCTCAAAATCCGAGTCACAGGTGTGGAATGATTCTCTGAGTGAACCCGACAGCAGACGGGACCAACAGCAAGAAAGCACAGACATACCGAGCGGGTTCTTTATCGTAGTGGCGTCTTATTCAGGGTGGTCTGATTTCAAACACAGCACTGCACAGTGTAGAGTCAGTGTAGACTTTGCTCTGCTTCGACGGGATCGATAGTGTGAGATTTAGCTTAGCGATTCTAAATTTAACCCTGAGTCAGTTTTACACTTCAAACCTGGTTTCGTTTTGCAGATTAGGTGGATGGAGGAAGGCAAGCACACAGGATTCTTCCCAAGAATAATCTTTCTTCATTTATCCTAACTGTTAGCACAGACACAAATAAGTGCTCTTTCAAGTGCAGCTGGGATTCTTGTACAATTTCTCACGTTCCAACAACAGCAACCCAACACAATCCAATCCAACTAACTCCTCTGCTTCTCCACTATTCCTATTATATTCTGTCTCCTTTCTGCTCTGCCAACAGGTTCTAGAAGTTTCTCTCTTCTGACTGCTTTTTAAATGAATGCATAATATTTCTAGTAACTTCTATGAGCACACCCTGAAGTGTTTTATTCCTCGTAGACCCCAGGAGTTTGCCAATGCAAACAATATGTCATACTTTTTTATCCATTAATAGGTACTTCTGATGTAGTAGAACATCCTAAAACAAGTTGGTTCCCGGTATCACTTACATTAAAGCAGCTATAAACAGTTTTTCCCTCACTAGCCTCTCTTTTTGTCCTTTTGAGGTTAATGAGACTACAAATGCTACTTAAAATGTTATACAAGAAACATCCAAGTGCAATGTTGTTTGTTGGAAAACGTACTGCTTTAGCTCTGATTTGTTACAAAATGCTGACACTGGAGACTCCTTCCATAAATGGTCAAATAAATGTCTCCTCACAGAAAATGTCACCATCTCAACAATTGCATTTTTTATCCCTTTATGTGGAGTGTTTCTGTATCTGACTAATCAGAATCAAGAATTTAACATCACTGTATTATGTATAAATGGTTATATTGCATTTCTGATCAATTCAGCTCGGACTTCAACAAGCTTTACATTACTAGGAAGTTCTGCAGAGAGGAACACATTTCCTTTACCGTTTCCATACCAAACCATATTGTATGGCATAAATAAATGTGGTTATAGTTGGGGCTTGTAATTTATCACTCTCTTTCAGCACTGTTCACTTTTTTCTGTGCTAAATATATTGTATATCTAAAATTGGACATTTAGGGGAAAAACAAAAGACTTAAAGACCCTTTGTCACGCATTTGAGTGGTTTTATTACTCTCCAAACTAGAACATCATAAAAGAGAAATTCTTTGGTTAACTGGCCACATGTTTTGACAGAACCACTCACAATTCCATGGAAGGTTTTCTAATCAGACAATTTGACGTTTTCTGGTTTTACTGAATTCTTTTAAATGAGCCTTTTTCCTTTCCTACAATCAATTAATTTTATGAATCACACTGTCAGTTGTGTGAGAAGTTGTTGTTTGGTACCACTATGTATTTTTAGTTTTTTTTTTTTTTGTTTTTTGTTTTTTGTTTTTTTTGGCAAAGCCCTCAATTTTGGGTCACCCTCGCTTCGTTTCTTTCGGCTGCGAGGCACCTCTAGCTTTAATGGTTGTCCTTGTGCTTGTGCTTGTGCTTGGAGCAGGAGCGTGTTCCGCTTGTGCATTTGATGCAGTGCCGCTTGCCTTCACGCTCCATTAGCCAGAGACGTAATGGAGTGGTGCTACGGAGTGCTATTAGTACACCACCGGAACATGATGGAGGAGTGTTTGCTTTCGGGAAGGGTTTTTTTTTTCCCCAAATCTTTCCACTGGAGACTCTAATGGAACAACAGACCCAGTTGATTATGACCAGTTGATGCTTGATCAAGTTTGATGCTCCACTTTGGTGGGATGAGATGGTCCTTAATGATCTCATATTTTTTTCTGCTCTGGTTTTAGGGCGTCGTTAATGTTTAGCTCAGTCGAGGCTTGACTTTTACCCCAGAATTTGTCTCCATAATTTCTCAGTCCTCTCTATAACTGCTTTGAGCCTTGTATTGTGTTCTATAAAGTATCAGAAGTAGTTGCTTGATGGGAAATCTGGTAAGCACTGTGTCCACCATTATGATGCCTTTGAGACACCAATTCAGGATTGCCTTGGTAAACTGGATGGTATTGAACAATTTTTCCAGCAGATTGTTGGAAAATAAATTCTGTTGCTTTTATTTCTACCGCTTGCAGCTTGGCAGTGTGATTGCTCATGATAATTTCTCAAACCGATACCATTTAATAGGCTCGTGTTAAAAAAATAAAGCTTTTCAGACATGTAGACTAATTGGATGGCATATGTCTGGCTCTCATTGGCAGTGCTGCCTTGAAGGGCTGAGAGTGATTGCATGCAACATTCATGAGTCAGGGGAGTCTGAATGTCGTCTTCTGTCTCCACTTGTACCCCCCTTGACACCTTTACGTCTCTGTCTCGTGGACACTCTATCCCGTCTCTGTCTTGAAGAATTTTGAGGCACATTTACATTCTTCCTCACGTTCCTGTTCCTGTCAGATTTTCTCTCCCTCCCTTGCTGAGAAGAGTAATCACACACCATGACCCAATAGCTGAATCCATCCTCTTCACTTTCTCGCCGTAATGTGAGGAAACGCTTGCGTTGGGTATAATTTGAATAGCAGCCCAGTCACACTGAAACACCTCATTAGATACCCCTGTCACTAACTGAGGAGAAAGTGAATAGAGTATCAGAGAGAATGAGAAGGATTGCGATTCCTATTTTGTTTATATCCCACTTTTAATCCAGTGAATTCCCATATTCTAAGCCATGGTTTAAGCAGCGTGACTTGGGTGAGGCTGTGTTATGTTTGGAGGAAGCAACTAATCTCATCCTATCCTCAATGATCTCCCACTGTAAGAGTGTGTGAGTGTTGCTGGCTGTATTTTTGCCAATGTCCTATTCAGGAACAGACTTTGGATTGCTGGAATCGAGAATTTGAATGAGTTTTTCTGCATGGTCAGCCAGCCTTAATTGGAAAAAAACAAACGCCAATGATTATTCCAAGCTTGGCTGTGTTTGTGATTTGAGCTTTTACATTTTTACCATTTTAATAGATTTTATTTTCATCAGTTTAGCCAGAAGCCGTCTGTCACTTCAGGTTTCCAACCACATGCAGCATTTCCAAATGGTCTAGAACAGTGTTTCTCAGTCCTGGCCCTGGCCCTGAGGTTTGTTCTCTTTGACTAGCCCAGTTCAACCTAGTTCGAGCCTGTTAATTAGCTGATAAGTTGAATCTGGTGAATTGGGAGAAGGAAAAACACAAAAAATACACAAGGCAATGGTACTATAGACCCAAGACTGAGTAAACTTGTGTAGTCCAATTCAGAGAAAAGTGCCAAGGACTAGACTTGTTACACATACAGCGAAGGTTTTCTTTACTCAGGTGCTTGGCTCATTGAAAATATCCCTTCCACACAGTAGAGTTTACTTTATTGTTATTATTATTATTATTATTATTATTATCTACTTTTGTTTGTTTGTGTATTTTCAATACGATTTGGTACATCTATAATGGAGATTTTTTATGTTTTACACAAGAAGGACCGGTCTTGGTCTTTGATTCAAGCAGTGAGGACTCTTTGGGGAAAATGCATCAGTTGCATTGTACATTCATTTGTTTGGTAGACATTTTTATCCAAAGTGACTTCCAATTTAGCCGAGCAGATGAAGGGCTAAGGGCCTTGCTCAAGAGTAAGCAGCTTGGTGGTACAAGGATTCGAGCTCACAACCTCACCAACAATAGAATAGAATATCTTTGTCATTGCACAATACAGTGTCATACAAATACAATGAAATTGGGTTTGTAGATACAATTATACAGCAGCTTATTAGAGGTATTCTTAGACAGTTGAAAATGCAATACTGCAGTCAAATAAGTCAGTAGTAATACTGTACCTGCATAGTGAAATTAAATGGTGGTTGAGTCACGGCATACCCTCAGTCATACAGTAATCATGTCCATAATTGTCCAAAGTGAAACAATTTTTGTCATTTTGCTTCTGTACACCACCACAATGGATTTGAAATGAAACTGTCAACATGATCGAAGTGTAGACGTTGAGCTTTAATTCAGGGAGCTGACCAAACACACTGCATTAACTGTTTAGGAATTACAGACATTTGATTCAGAGTCCCTCTATTTTCACAGGCTCAAAAGTAATTGGACAAACTAGCGATCATAAATATTAGGATTATTTTGTAATTTAAAAATGGCAAAGATTGTGTCACTGTCCAAATACTTATGGACCCAACTCTATATAATAGTACTAGTAGTCCAAAGCTGAGCCAAACTGCAAAGTAATGTAGTTTTTGTGTATTTTTTTTTTCTTTGTAGAGATTGATATTGAACGCTGTGTCCGTGAATCCATCATCCTGTTCTGCTGGACTCCCAAGAGCGCCACATATCGGCAGCACGCCCAGCCATCTAAACCCACCAGTGATGGTAATGGCTTTGTGAAGACTATGGCCTTCTATTCATCAGAGTATCAAGACCTACCAAACACAGACCTGGTGAGTGTGCTAAGTGTATAATGGAGTTTGGGGGGGTATTGACTCATTTGAGTATCATGGTGCCATTCACTCATTTGGAGAAACGGCTGTTAGATTAGACTTCTGATGTTGGTGTAACACCGGTTGTACCACCAATTTGGACTCAGTGCCATTTTTCCTGAGAATATTGAGTCCATTATGCACTATCAATAAAGATCTGGACACAAATTAAACCTAATGCGAAACTAAATTGTTGCCCAACAATGTCGATTGGAGTTCAGTCTATGTTCTAAGTCTAATTTAGTCCAGATCTGCAGGATCTTGGTAATTGAATCTCCACTGAGATCATGCCCACCACTCACATTCGGTTAGGAATAAATCCTTTCTCACTGTCAGGTTCTTAACCACAGATGGTATGATACATATTGCCGACTTCTAAAATGTGATGCCTGACTTGTGGGTTTATAATCAAGGTTCATTTGAGGACAATATTTTCCATATTAACTTGGAAAGTTGGACATAGAACACAGTCAAAAGAAAGAGGTGAAAAAATAGTTAGTGTGTGGGAGAGTAAGGCTTAATAAAGCATTTAGTCTTGAATTTATTTCAAATGTAATTAAGAAGCTTAATAAGAAGCTTACTGAACCCTTTATCTGTCAGGAAAAACCTAGGGGAAAAAACAGCATGAGTTTTGCCATTAAAACAATTCTGACCACACACATTCAGATAAGAATTAATCCTTTACCACATATTCCATTATATGTAGCAGATTTCTGAAATTGTGGGTTTGCACTGTGGTGGGGGATTATAATGGTGACTTGGGATTCAGTTGGAAAATGGTGAAACTGGGAAGCAGTTGACTTGGGAGTGGAGATTTCAAAATAAAGAGGTGAGAATGAGGGGAGCTGTGTGTGGGCAAAGTTTAGTAAACAATAATAGGCTCAGAACAAGGAAGGCAACTACCAGACGTCGTGCAAATAAATTTTGACATACTGTACAAACATAGAAGAATAGGGATTAGTAGGGCCAGGATTCTGTCATGACAAATAGGTCAGGAGCAAAGCACCCTTTCTGAAGTCCCCTAACATACCCTTGGTTTCTATTTTTATTCTAACTTGAGGTTTAAGAGCACTCTGGTTTAAGAGTATCTGTCTGTTGCTCAGAGCTTGTTGCGCTTGCATGGCTTTACATGGGAAAGAGACTATTTGTACTTTAGGCTACTGTTACTGCTGTAAGCTGCAAAATAACACCACAAAGTTGGAAGATTAATGTTTAATGAAGTATGTTTTATGAAGAATTTCCTGGCTGGATTTGAATTTCATCCTTCTAAGTTAATTACTGGCCGAATCTTGCTCATGTGGAACACCATTTGGTTGTCCCCTAATGAAATCTAATGCCATATGTTAATGAGTTATGACTTCTGAGAACTTCATGGCAATCAACACGGTCAAAATGAGCCATATTTCACACCAAATTCCTTTTCAGATGATGTTGGACAAGTAAAAGAGATGGAAGCCAAATTGTGGGTTCGGTTTTCAGTTATTTCTGAGTTAGTGCACACTGAAAACGTCCACTGGTGATCATCTTCTGTGCTCTTTAGCAGATGGTGCTGTACATATCCAGTGCTGTTTCCCCTTACCAGGTTAGACTGTCAACATGATTCTGTTGGTGTGCAAGATGAGCAGTCATCTCCAGATGGAAGCACAGTTCAAGGGTTGTTAACATGCACAAAGGGGCCTAAGCCTTCCGTCGTAAACATGTCAAGCCTCCTGACACCTACCCAACCTTCACCCCATCACCCAGGCATGAGCCAGACCCTCCATTCATATTCTAATCATTCCACAGCCAACACCTACCTAAACCCTACCCAAGCTCTAATCAAACTATACCAAACTCTCTGAGTTTCTGTCTAAACTCTAGTCAAACTTAACCAATCCAATATCCAACTCTGGCTAAAGTTTAACAAGCCTATCTCTAAGCTTGTCTCTATTTCCCTAAATTCAACCAAGCGTGTCTCTCAGCTTCTACCTAAACTCTTCCCAAATTCCAAACTAGACCAAGTCTGTCTCCCAGCCTCTCCCTACATACTGTCCAAACTCAACTAAGCTTGTCTGTTAGTTTCTGCCCAAGCTCTTCCCAAATTCTACATAAATTCGACCAAGTCTGTCTCTCAGCCTATCCCCAGATCCTACACCAATTCTATCAAACCTGTGTCTCAACCTCTGCCTAAACCAGGGGTGTCCAATCTTATCCAGAAAGGGCCGGTGTGGGTGCAGGTTTTCATTCCAACCAAATGGAAGCCACACCTGAGTCTATTGAAAGCCAAGATCAACTGATTAAACAAGTGGAATTAGGTGTTGCTCCTGCTTGGTTGGAATGAAAACCTGCACCCACACCGGCCCTTTCCGGATAAGATTGGAAACCCCTGGCCTAAACTGTATTCAGTTTATACTCAAACGCAACCAAACCCCTCTCTCTATCTTGGACTAAACTCTACTCAAATTGAACCCTAACTATATAACCAGTGCTTAATTTGTAAAGCTGCAGGTCCTGGAACACTAAGAGGGTGGTGATCCGGCAAGTCGGGAGGCACGCAAAAGTCCCCGAACTTACAGACACGTAAAAGTGTTCTAGAATCTCACGTAGCCAGCGATATTCAATGCTGATAGGTAGGCCTATGTAATTGATCACCCTGGTACACCGACGTAACAGGTTTATTGCAGTGTGTATTCCCAGTACGAAGGGAAACATTTATGGATTGCACATTCTATCAGTTTATGTGCCGTCAGCTCAGTTAGCTGCAAAACACAGTTGCCCAAAGCACTTCATAAACAAAGCTACATTTCATACAGTAGGCCTACTTACAATAAACTACCACTGACTGCACAACATAATCAAGAAAAAAGTCTCTTACCTAACACAAAATATTCCACAAAGCTATCACATCAGTGTCCTCCTCCTCTTCCCTGTGTCCCTTACGTATCCTTGAGCGCACGAATGGTTCGGGATTGAACTTTGTAAGTGGTGGACACACGATGTTCAAAAACATCAGAGACGAGATGGTGGGAATGAGAAGGGATTCACGCTGCGAGCTACAAATGAGATTCATTTTGGAGAAACCCCGCTCATTCTCCACTCGAGGTTGGTATGGTTTTCACAGTAGCAAACAACTGCCTCAGTCCTTCTGGATCTTTTTGTGTATTTAGTCTCTGTACTCCCTAAAAGCCCAAATGACTGTACGTGAGATGTCAACTCTATTTAATTCCGGGCAGTCGATCTCATAAAGCCATGCGCAGGTTGACAATGTCTAGCCTCATAAAAGGTTCTAAAAAGCTTCCACAATCAGGTTAACATCATCACTGCTAGTCGTGGGAACGGTCGCCAAACTGCTTCATCAGTGACCTACTGCCGCTCACCAAGGATTGGATTGGACTCTTGTCTGTTAGTATTTTGCTCCGTTTTCTCACTGTCATTGTTTGTGCTCTTAAAAAAATGCTGTTAATGATACAGTAACTGCTTTCTTTTCATCATGACACACTCTACAATGCATGCTACGTGAGTGTAGGCTTCACTTTGCGACAACGAATTCAGGTGAACTGTGAACGTGAAATGATTACATTATGTTATAGAGCCTATTGATTGGCTATTAGCAATATTTGCGTACCGGTAATATAAGATTAGCGTTTTTATTGCAGCCCTTTGTTTCTATTTTACTTTTGGTGAATTAAAAACGAAAACTACTTGTTTTTATAATACAGCTGTAGAAGTGCCGGATCCACATAAAAAGTTTCCGGAACGCAGGTGTGCTATATTTTGGAGGTGTAAGATCCTGTACCAGCAGGATCCAGCTCAAATTAATCTCTGTATATAACAATGACTTGAACAAGCCTTGTCTCTAAGCATCTCCCATCTCTTGCCCAAATTCTAAACTCAAGCATGTCTTTTAACCTCTTCATAAATTCTACTTATATTTGACCAAACTCTTCCCAAATGCTAATTAAACTCAACCAAGTTTCAGGCTGTCCGTGAGTTCTACCCAAACTTGACCAAATCTGTCTCTTAGGCTCTGCCTAATCTCCTCCCAATTCTCCTTAAGTTCAGTCAAGTCAGTCTCTCAGCCTCATCTTAAATTCTACTCAAACACAATCAAACCTGTCTTTTTTTTTTTTTGCCTCTACCTAAACTCTACTCAAATTCAGCACAAACTTGACCAGACCTTCCTTTTAGTTTATTCCCAAACTTTACTCAAATTCAACCAAACTTGTCTCTTTGCCACTGCCTGTTGTACTTGAATTCAGCCCAAACACTACCAAGCCTGTCTTTTACCCAATTGCCAAACTTTACTCAAATTCAACTAAAGCTTAAACAAACCTGTCTCTCAACCTCTGCCTAAACTCTACTCAACTTCTACTTAACCTCAACCAAAACTGTCTCTCAACCTCTGCCTAAACTCTACTCAACTTCTACTTAACCTCAACCAAAACTGTCTCTCAACCTCTGCCTAAACTCTACTCAACTTCTACTTAACCTCAACCAAAACTGTCTCTCAACCTCTGACCAAACCTTACTCAAACTCAGCCCAAACATAACCAAACCTGTCTCCTGTCAGCTTCTCCCGAAACCCTATATAAACTTTTCAATGGGTTTATTTAACCAGTAGCGTACAAACCAAATTTGTTCTGTTTCAGTAAGTGACCCATATGAAGATACGAGTGAAGTTCCCATTAATCTACTGGATAAGCAAAAGAGCAAATATATATTATACATGAGTGAGTTTTCCAGACTTGTTGGTTCAGCGGAAAATAAAACGTTAGGTCCCATTGCCATGCAGTCAAGATTAACAGGTTATTGCAGGTGTATAATATTGTCTCTGTGTTATCCGTATATTTCACATAACGTTAGTTTACCCTCATTCCTTCTTCACATTTGTAAACATTCCTCATGATTCACACCAAAATGATGGAAACTCAATACTTAAAACTGACAGAACCAGTGGGAAATACTTGGCTTGGCTGATGAAATACTTGTTTAATCTTCTCTGCTATGGTTTTGCCTCTTGTCTGAGGTTCACTAGTTCTTTTTTTTTCATCCACAGTTATATACTTGTGGCTGTAGTAGCTACTTTTCTGACTTTCAAAGGGCTGGGTTTTGTATTTCGTGGTACGTACTAACTCAAAGTCAACCCAGATAGTTTTGCAAACTATTTGGAGGAGTTTGTTTTGTTGTTTTGCTTGAAAATCCATTTTCAAGCAAGGATTGCCGTATCAGGATGAGTGAGTGCAGTTCCAATTTTCCACACTTACTGCAGACCTTCATTTGATGTTCCAAAGTCAGAGAAAGCTTTCATTTCTGCCTTCACTGGCAACTGCCCAAAGCCCACTCTACACCTCAAAACGCTCTCGTCTGTTCATCTAGTGTGTGCTGAAGCATTTGTCCTAATTTTCCACCATTCTGCAGCTGAACACGGCCTCACAGCTGGCATTGCGCTGCTGCAGATATCCCTGGCCATTTCTATTTCCCAGAAGACACTCAAATGGAGGAGACTTCTCCTCATGTTGTGAGATCTAATAACATACTATACACTTTATAACACAACACCTAACACTTCTGTCAAGAAAAGCAATTTTGATCAGACTTTAGAGCAGCACTGCTCATCTAGACCGACAGATTTTAGACAGACTTTTTTTTTTTCTATTAGAACAATAACACCTTTAGATCCAAGTGCTGTTATATACAGCCTGCCAAACCCTGAATTTTTATAGCCTATAAAACTGCCAATGTGTTTAGTCTAATGCCAAGAAAACTCATCTTAATAAAGTCCCTGCATGGGTGTTTACAGAAATCTGCAGAGTCTGCAGTAATGCATAATATTTTATTACGACTCTGTTAGTCAAGTTATTATTAACAAAATACAGTACTGTGCAAAAGTTTTAGGCACCCTATTTTTTTTTTTTTTTTAGTACAAACTTTGTTATATATTTTTATTTTATTTTATGACTTCCACATTATAGATTCCCAAGCCAAAATTAAATGATACAGAAAAAAGTTCATATGTCATTAAAGAAAGCAGCGTATTATGTAAGAGACACTTTTCAGACAAAAAACATAATGAAGGCTGCTGGGTTTTGCTGCAAAAATAAGAAGCGAGTGCGACAGTCAAAGTCTTCAGAAGAACCGTGTCTGGTTCTATAAGATGCGCAATAAAACTTACAGCTCACTTCCTTATAAAACTGCACTAACCTTATAAAACGGCACTAATTGTACCGCAGACTACTATTTATTTATTTTATTTATTTTTGTCACACCAAATGTTGACTTTGTTTCATTTGCTACTTTTTACGATATCTTTTTATGTAGAAACATTTAATTTCTTTATTTTGAAGGCATCTTTAATCTACAGCATTTCTTTGCTTGTGCCTAAAACTTTTGCACAGTACTGTAAATAAGCTAGGTTTTTGCTTCCTGTCGTCCTGAAATATTTACCTTTACTGAGAAACCAACAACAAACTTATTTACAAAAAAATTGCTTGTCATGAAAGTCTAATCGCAGTTTAAAACTAAACACTTTAATAATAAAGTTCTTAGGTCGTGTTCATTTTAACTCCTAATTTGGATTTAGGTTTAGTCTCATTGTGTTGGTAGTTTTAGTCATATTTTGTCATTTGGTTATTGTTCGTTTTAGTCTAGGCCTTTGTTGGCGAAAAAATTTAGCAATTTCTGTTAGCTAAAATTTTCGGTGAGAACTAAAGGTTTTATTTGTTTCTTTTTCTTTCTCTAGTATGTTCTCTTTAATGTTACAAACATAAAATCCTTAGATGAAATAAAAGTTCATTTTAGAAATGTACCTCACCATTATAGGCTTATTTAAAACCTTTCTTCTTCCTTTTTTTTTTTTTTTTCGATATTTGTTGGCTAAATGAAAGTTGTGAAGTGGCCGAAACTGTAAAACAGCTACGGCATGGAGCAGCTCCTCAAAATATTTAAAAAAATTGAATTACTGTTTTATGCTGTATACACTCAATAAAAGTAAATCAGTTTCAGTAGGGTGTTGTCAAGTATGCTAATTTTAGCTAGCTAGCTAATATTTGTTTTAGCCTCAGAAGACAGTTTTGTTTTTGTTTTTTTTTGTTTTTTTATTCATAAAATAACCTCATTGTTGTCAAAAAGCTTAATAATGTTACCAGACAATTAAGGAGAAACAGATAGAGCTCAGCATCTTGACATCCTGTCCAGTGTCCTCATGTGTCGAGGCACTGTCTTAGGAGTCGGGGTGGAGACATGAGGAGTTTCTCATATCAGATAAAATGATAAGTATTAATATTGACTAATGTTAATGATGAAAATGATGCATGATATTTACACTAATGCTCTAACTGCACTGATGGCCATGAATTCATCTGTAATGACAATCTAATTGAACTCTGAGTTTCAGGATTCAAACACAGCCTTATATCAGGGCACTGCATGTAGTGAGGCTTCCTTATGCTCGATTATTCTCATTTACGCAACAGTGCTGCTGAATTCTCAATTCTGATTGGTCACGGTCAGTGACTGTTTACAGCTGCTGTAACGGAAGTGATAACAGGAACCAACTTATTTCGTGGATGTTCCACAACATTAAATGGGGCTATAAATGGATAAATGTTATGTCTTAGACTGCGTGATCTGGCAGACACGCAGGCGAATTTTGAGAATAGACAAATAGAAATGAAATTGCAGCTTTAGTTATTTTGGGTTGAAATCAGTCCATATCCTTATGAACAATTTCTCAATTGTCATTCATTTTGATGGGTGCTGCTGCTTGTCTCATTTCCATGGTGGTATAATAGGTGTGTGGTTCTCTGGGTGGTTACTGATGCCGAGTGAGGAGATGATTGTCATTTCTTAGTCATTACAGCCAGATGTGTGTGGAGAGAAGCCATCCTCCATGACCTTCTGATAAGACGTGCCACTGTGTGGACATTTCAGTGCTAAAACAGGCATCGCTGCCAGTCTTTAAGTCATTTCAGTTTTTGAGCAGATCAACTGTAAAAAGACTATATGATTTCAGATAGTTGGGTGCTTGTGACACAATTTTTGTAGGTGTTCAACTGTTGTCTTTTTCAGATAGCGCTTGTTGTAGGGCTGGTATCCTTGTCAGGTAGGCTTGACTGTTAATATTCTACATGTCCATAACACGTGTGTAGCCGATATCTATATTAGGTAGAGATGCACCGATACTAAATTTCTCAGCCGATAACGATAACCGATTATTCAGAGTGCTATCGACCGATACCGATAGTTCTGCCTTTTATGCCTTCTTTTAAATTAATAATAATTAATTCCACAATTCTGAAGGAAATTGAAATAAAAACTTTATTCTTTCAACACGTTGTTTCACAGTAACTGGTCTCATAAACAGAAAACGCATTACTCAAATTAACATTAACACGTGAACTCAATTCTCTATAAATATATATATTTCTGTGCAATATATACTTTTTTGTCAACTCATCTTCATTTAAATCTTTCAACAGTGTACTGGCGCTTTAATTCAGCACAAGCAGCACCGATCTGCCTCAAGTTTTTGACATGTTGTGCGTTCTTTTCTACTTACCACGGATGTAAAGACTTGCGATTTGGGTTACACAAACCAGCTCCAACCAGTATGTCGATTATCCAAAGCAGAACTGCTGCTCACTGGATGTTTTTTGGGTTTTTTTTGCACCATTCTGAGACTGTTGTGTGTGAAAATCCAAGGTGATCAGGAATTTCTAAAATCCTCAAACCAGTCCGCCTGACTCCAACAAGCATGCCACGGTCAGGATTTTAATGCATTGCACTGCTGCCACATGATTGGCTGATTGGATAATTGTATGAATGAGCAGGTATACACATATTCCTGTTACAGTGGTTGGTGAGTGTATATTATTTAGGGTTATTTCTACTGATCATTTTATAGTAGATAAAAGGTCATCTTTTTAGTACATTTGTTGCTACATTCAAATTTGATTAAAATACCATAATTTAGAAACCGGCAGCCGTGATTTTTCTCCCAATTAGGTTGCCAGTTCCCGCCCCATGACGATGTTAAATCATGTGACAGTTACCAATATTGGTGTATTTTAATTACCTTTATTGTACCATGCATTCACAGGGCGGCTGAATGTACTTGGAGAGAACCCTAATAACCCTGTTCCTTTTAAAATTTGAACAGACACACACCTGTGATTGGCTGTATTCTCGCTGAAATACGGCCACGGGTGGGTATAAAAACAGCTGTCTAATTCTGTCTTCCAAGTAGGACAGCTTTTACCTCAGGGGGAACATGTACTGTCCCAAAAAAATGTCATCGGATAACTACCGAATGGAATGTGGATTATTTTGAAGGCCATAGACCTTGATAATATTGTGCATATTATGGTGTATCATATGACTGATTATTGGCTCAAGTCTTATTTTGACCTTTGAGTGCAAACCTAGCTTCACTATGAAAAGGATTATAAGCTTATTAATAATCCTCTTAAAAATGCATTCCTTTGCACTTCCCTGCTGTCCGGAGTATTCGGAGGTCCTTCTTGGGCTTTCAAGGTTGTCAGTGAGATGAGGTTGAATGTCAAATTGCAGCAACAAGGTCAAAGCAAATCACTGTTTTGTTGTTGTTGTTGTTGTTGTTGTTGTTGTTGTTTTGCTTGTAATGTTATCCAGCAGCTTTTGATTTCCCTTTTTGGAGCACCTTTTTGTGTTCTCTTTGGTGACCAGTATGTGGCAGGTCTATAAATTCATCATCAGCAGTATGTGATCTGATTTATGAGGTGTTTCCCAATATGCTAATTAATACCTCCTCCATCCTATAGATAATTCACAGGAACTTGTATAATTGTTGATATAGTGAAGTGATAATCTTTTGTTTAATCTTTATGGAAGGAGTCTCCAGTGTCAGAGCTTTGTAAAGTTTCCCAGTTTCTTGATAGAATGACATTGCATTTTTTTTTTTTGTCTCAGTAACGTAAAGCAATAATTTGCTTCACAGATGTTTCACAGCATTAAATATAACTATAAAAAAAGTCTGACATGTCCTTCGTTGCTTATTTTTAAATTGTAATTGTTGGCAAATTGCTGTGGTATAAGCGGAATAACACACTTTGGATTGGATTGTTAGACAAAATAAATAAATAAATAAACACTTCAGAGTGGTATCACAACACCCCGATGTGTATTTATTTTCCCTATAACGTTATATTCCTAAGTTTTTTATCATTTGGCAAATACGTTTGATGTTGATTCTTCGTTTTTTGTTTTTTTTATTTATGAACGCAGACTACTGCCATCCTTGATCCTGTCCCAGAGGTGCAGAACTAATGTCTCTCTCTCTCTCGTTCTCGTTCTCTCTCTCTCTCTCTCTCTCTCTCTCTCGCTCTCTCTCACAAACACACACAGACCCGTGAGCCCCTGAAACTCTCCGAGCTCAAGGCTGAAGTGTCTCCACGGATCTCAGCTGAGGATCTGATCGATCTGTGTGAGCTGACTGGCCCGGCTCACTTTAAAACTCCTGTAAAGAGACCCAAGGCGGTCAAAACCAAGATCGTGGCAGTAGACATCCGGAGCAGCGAGGAGTATCCTTTAAACACTGAGCTGCAAACGTACACTCACTCCCTGACTCACTCCTACAGCCAGAAGGTGCTGGAGTCAAATCCTTCTTATTCCCAAGCCACAATTACTGCATCAACACCACATGCAGAGCAGTGAGGTGAACTGAACTCAAGCCAATCCAAAAACTGGACAGTAAATGTCAAAGTTACAGTGCCCTACACTAATATTGGCACCCTTGGTAAAGAAGGCTGTGAAAACTTTATTGTTTAACCTTTTGATAAAAAAAAACACAAAAATACTCTGCTCTCATGGATATCAAACCATTGCAAACAAAACACAGGTTTATCAGAAAAAAAATGTGTTAAATATAGGTGTGCAACAATTATTGGCACCCCTATGAATTCTTATGACTAAAATATATGTGAAGTATATTCCCAGTGATATTTAACGTTTTTTCAAACTGAAGCCCGCGATACATCACGACCAGGTTACTGCGCTCAAACACCACCTGCGTTCTCACCTTAAAGAGCTCTGAAATGAACCGATTCCTACAGACACACACTGCCTACACGTTCAGCTTAGTTCTCACTCTTACACACACACATCATGCAGTGCCAGCTCATGCTCCATATGGCCTTCATTCCGCATTCCTGTTTACCTCTACACATTTACCAGATGATATTTTTTTTTTAGCTTTGTGTTACCAGAACACATTAGACTATTACATGTAGCTGGTAGTTGATCAGATGTTATGTGTCTGGGATAGTGTCTGGATTGTTGTTGGTTCAAATCGCAAGTTCAGAGATCCACTGTTCCGCAAGGATCCTCGACAGCTCAGCTGTATGTTATATGAAGCTTTGAAGAGTCGGATTAAAGCGTTTGCAAAATGAATAAATGGAAATGATATGTGAGGGAAATGATATGCTTGATGAGATTGAAGTCTTACATTGATTTATATTTACATTTATTCATTTAGCAGACGCTTTTATCCAAAGCGACTTACAAATGAGAAAATACAAGCAAAGCGACATATCAAGCAGAGAACAACACAAGTAGTGCGACCGTACAAGATTTATAATTGAGTTCCAGAAGAAGCAAAGTGCGCAGAGTAGAGGTGTAAGAGCCAGAGGAATTTTTTTTATTATTATTTATGGGTTGGTTTTGAAGATGGTGAGAGATTCTGCGGTCCGGATTGAGGTTGGAAGTTCATTCCACCACTGAGGAACAGTTAGTGTGAAGATTCTCTAAAGGGACCTTGAGCCACGCTGAGTAGGTACTACTAAGCGTCAATCGTTGATTGATCGTAGATTGCGTGAGGGAACGTGAGCCTTCAGGAGAGTGTTGAGGTAGGAGGGTGCTGATCCAGACAAGGTCTTGTAGGTGAGCATCAAGGCCTTGAATTTGATACGGGTGGCTACAGGAAGCCAGTGGAGGGAGATGAAGAGGGGTGTGACATGGGTTCTCTTGGGCTGGTTGAAGACGAGGCGTGCTGCTGCATTCTGAATCATCTGAAGGGGTTTGATGGGGCTAGCCGGGAGACCCGAGAGTAGTGAGTTGCAGTAGTCCAATTTTGAGATAATAAGAGCCTGGACTAGTAGCTGTGTAGCCTGTTCGGTGAGGTAGGGTCGGATTTTCTTGATGTTTTACAGGATGAAAACACCTGCAGGACCGTGCAGTTGTTGAGATGTGGTCTGTAAAGGTCAAGCTGTCATCGAGAATCACCCCAAGGTTCCTGGCCGTCCTGGTTGGCTTGAGTGTGGTTGAGCCGAGCTGTACAGTGAGGTTGTGGTTGATTGAGGGACAGGCTGGGATGATGAGAAGCTCAGATTTTGCCAGGTTGAGCTTAAGGTGGTGTTCCCTCATCCAGACCGAGATGTCCGACAGGCAAGCAGAGATACGTGCAGAGACGGATGGATCGTCAGGCTGAAAGGACAAATAGGGCTGGGTGTCATCAGCATAGCAATGATATGAGAAGCCATGAGACTCAATCACCTGCCCTAGAGATGTAGTGTAGATAGAAAATAGCAGTGGACCCAGAACTGACCCCTGTGGAACACCAGTTATGAGTTGCTGAGTTTCATAAATACCTCCCCTCCATGATACCTTGAAAGATCTGTCTGTGAGATATGATTCCACCCAGCGCAGAACCGTTCCAGTGATGCCCAGGCTGGAGAGAGTTGACAGGAGGATCTGATGGTTCACAGTGTCGAAAGCAGCAGAGAGGTCGAGTAGGATGACAGATGATCTAGAGGTTGCTCTTGCTAGTCGTAAGGCTTCTGTGACGGAAAGCAGAGCAGTCCCCGTGGAGTGATCTTCTGTTAGCTTTAGAGCAGGAACGTCCTGAACATCCTCTGGCGAAATACTGTTACTGCGTTTCATTTGGCCGTGTGAACTTATGGGAAGTAATAATAAAAACCCCTGAAGCAGAGTTTTACTCACATTACAGCAAATATTAGCGTAATATCAATTTTTTCAGTTATTCAAATTTAAAATGATAGAGGTTGTGCATACATTTATAATGTTTTTACAGTCATAATTGAATACATTTCATAGCAGTTATCACTCAGAGTTAACCATGTGATAACATTTTACTCATAATTCTACACGACAGCTACATAAGCCCTGACATAAACCTATATAAACATTTCATAATAAAGTGCATCAGCTGGAAGTTGTAACCTAGTGCATGTGTAGGATATTTACAGAGCTCTAAATCATTCTGAAATACTTAATAATCTCGTTAATCATGCAAGTATTTATTTCTCCTATTTCATTTCTTATATCCCTAGTGTATGTGTGTGTGGTTTTTTTTTTGAGGTGAGAAACGGACACTCGTTAAGCACTGGAACACTTGTGCTGAATGAAATGGAGATTGTGTAGAAAAAGTATACCCTTTTATAACACCTATTTGCAATAAACATTGCAATAATTTTTTTTTAATGTACATTTTCGAGGGGCACAATGACTTTCAGACTGGCAGTGTAGTCCGAAGCAGAGCACGGTGTCCATACAAAATTGGTAATGTGAAAGCTGTCATGTGGACCGGGAAGCACAACGCGGTATCGAACCCGAGACAACCTGCACTGGAACTGTGCCGCGAGTCCCGCAATTGTTAACACAACTCGTGCTCGGACCTGCACGTGTGTTTTAGCCAGTGACGACATCATTAGTTTGGTCTGGTATATAGCGCTTTTTTAACCTTAGCGGTTCCAAAGCGCTTTACACTGGTTCTCATTCACACACACACACACACTCACACACCAATGGTAGCAGAGCTGCCATGCAAGGCGCTAATTTGTCATCGGGAGCAACTTGGGGTTCAGTGTCTTGCCCAAGGACACTTCGGTATGTGGAGTCACGTGGGCCGGGAACTGAACCGCCAACCCTAAGATTAGTGGAGAACCCACTCCACCACCAGAACCACAGCCACCACAGTTTCCACAACAGTACGTTGTGGGACACGGTAGAGGTGAGGTGCGTCGCTGTGCACAATAGCACCAAAATAATGAAAAAACAATGTGTACTACGTGATGATGTAAGATGTGAATGCAAATGCATCAATCAAGTGAGGCTGAAAGCAGACCACTTTGCGCGGGGCGCCGGGAACAATCGCACTTGTATTCGGACCGCAGCAAACATGCCCAGTGTGAAAACCACCTTAGAGGCTAGCACGTTTGTCTCGCACCTCCTGGGTTGGGGCTTCGAATCCTGCCTCCGCCATGAGTGCGCTGAGTTTGCATGTTCTCCCTGTGCTTCAGGGGTTTCCTCCAGGTATGCCGGTTTCCTCCCCCAGTCCAAAGACATACACTGTAGGATAATTGGCATTTCCAAATTATCCATAGTGTGTGAATGTGTGTGTGTGCCCTGTGATGGGTTGGCACCCCATCCACAGTGTCCCTTGCCTTGTGCCCCGAGTTCCCTAGGATAGGCTTCAGGCTCCCCATGACCCTGCGTAGGATAAGTGGGTACAGAAGATGGATGGATGGATGTAAGTTGTCATTTGACTCACCCTTGTGTAAGTTAAAGAAATGGCATTTTCTTATAGTTTTTGTCCCTTTATTAAGGAGGAACATAGAAAAGCCTTAGCAGAAAGCGAGTTTGACACAGCGGGTAGCGCTTTTGTCACACAGCTCCAGATTTGTTCCTGAGCTCGGGTTACCATCCTTGTGAAATTTCACTTGTTCTCCGCGTGTCTGTGTGGGTTTCTTCCGGTTTCTCTGGTTTCCTTTTAAAAACATACAGGTAGGCTGACTCTGATGCTCCCTGTGTAAAAGCAAGCTTTTCCATCCTTTCATTCATTTATCAGTCTTCTGTAAGCTTTTTATCCTGGTCAGAGACATGATGAATCCGGAGTCTATGCCAGGAATATCGGAATTGAGGCGGGAACGGGTCCAGACTATTGTATGATGATTTCTCTTGCTGTAATCGAATGCCGTACAGACTAACCAGCAGCCGTGATGTTAGCCAAAGCTCTTTCTTTTGTGCATTTGTAATGCTAATGTACTCCATGTTTGCTTCCTGAACGACTGACTCGTTTCTGAGAAGTGACTCTGTGTCTAATTGATTTTGGAGAACTTGTCTGTGTTTTCAGTTCAGAAGGATGATTCAATTACTCCAGGACCCTAATTAGAGAAAATCTCTCGCATTCTTTCTCTGGCTGTCTCTCGTGAGTTATTTGTCCTGAGGTTTCTCTTGAGCCTCTTGTCTTCTCAGGCCTTTGGATTTGCTCGCTCATTAAGTCACTTTTATGCATTCTCTTCCCGGCCGTGGCCCTCCTCTTCTCAAGAGACTGGTTTATATCCTTAATTTATCTCCATCAGGCGTTTTCTCCTGTCCTCCACACGCTTGTTCTTATCTCTGTTGCTTTACTGTGGAGCTGAGATGTTTTCGGAAGTCCTGCCTGTCTGTCAGGAGGCTGATGCTCACTCTGTGGACTTCTACCGGTTCTTGAGAGTAAGATAACCACGAGCTGTACCATTGGGAAGAAACATTTTCAGATTGAGTTGTTATCAGCTGTATCAGTTTGACCCTTGACCCTGGTGGGGTAGCTTCAGCCGTGGTCACATCCCAGGCAGCATTAATGTTCCGTACAGCTCGGTGTTCGGGCCGGACGGAGAGCTGCTGCAGTGCCCCAGTACCAGCACACTGGCCAGCTACAAGAGCCGAGTCGTCGTCATCCTCAGCAACATCACCAAGAACGCAGTCACGGTCAGTATGACATCTGTCTCTCTCTATCTTTCTGTCATTCTCTGTCTCTCTCGCTGTCTCTGTCAGCCCATTTCTTTATCTTTATCTCTGTCTGTCTCTCCATTTTTCTCTGTCTATATGCGTCTATCTCTGTCTCTCTCATCTATAATTGTTTGTCTCCTTCTGTTTCTTTCTCTAGTTCTCTGTCTCTCTGTCTTTCTCTGTCTGTATGTTTCTCTCTCTAACTCTCTCTCTCTCTCTCTCTCTCTGCTTCTTTCTCAATTTCTCTGTATCTATCTTTCTCTCTGTTTCTGTCACCCTAATTTGTCTGTCTCTACTCTGTCCCTCTGTGTCTGAATGTCTCTAGCTCTATCTCTCTCATCTCGCTCTGTCTCTCTTTCTCTGTTTCTTTCTCAATTTCTGAGAATCTGTCTCTCTCATCTGTCTCTGTCTCTCTCCTCTCTCTCTGTCTGCTTCTTTCTGTATTTCTCTGTCTCTCTCGTTCTCTCTTTGTCACTCTCTGTGCCCCTCTCTTTCTCTTTTTGTCCCTCTCTGTGTCTCTCTATTTCTGTCTCTCTCTCTCTCTCTCTCTCTCTCTCACTCTCTCTATCTGTCTTTCTCTCTCATCTTATCTAACACTTCCTCTCTCTCATTCTCTCACACTATCAATCTATCTGTCTGTCTCTGTCTGTCTATCTATCTACCTCTGTATCTCTGTCTGCCTCTCTTTAGTTCTCTCTCTGTGTGTGTGTGTGTGTGTGTGTGTATGCATGAGTTTCAGTGCACCAACTGTGTGTTGCGTTTGTTTCCTGCAGTTTGCGGCTCACTTGGTGAAGGTGAATTTCCCTCGTGTGTGTGTCCTGGATGGCGGCATCAACAAGATGAAGCCCACCGGCCTTTTAACTGTGCCGTCTCCACAGATCTAAGCTCTCCTCTGTTTCTGTGTGTGTGTGTGTGAGTGTGTGCGTGCATGCATGCGTATCAATCAAAAAAAAAGCATTTTTGGTACCATGTCTTGAATATGGCATGTGGAACAAATCTTGGGTTTGAGCTAAAATGTCGCTGTTGATGTCTAAATCGTCATTAACTCGAAGGGCATTTCACTGTAAAAAATAAATAAATAAAATGCTGTAAATTTTCAGTAATTTACTGGCCACCTGAGTTGCCTGTCAAGTGCTGTAAAATGTACCGTAAACACCAGTCAAACATGTTTACACTAATGTACTGTAATATCTTACATAGTATAAAGTAACACACAATCCAGTACATTTTCTCAATGCAGGGTTCAACCGAGCTGTAGAGTCTTGCTCTAGGACCAGATTGGTGGTGCTGGGATTTGAACACACAACCTTCTGATTTGCAACTCAAACCTTTACCCACTGCGCCATCACAACTAGCTCGCTTAACACACAGTCAGTACGTTTACATGGACAACAATAATCCGATATTAACCCGATTAAGACGATACTCTGATTACGAAACTAGCATGTAAACAGCGATTATTGATGACCTTAATCCGATTAAAGTCATACTCGAAGTAAACACAAATGGAATTAAGATGCGTGGAGTATTCCTGTTTTAGTTGCATTATCGACGTGTATTACAGACATGTACACGCCTTAATCACACTATTAACGTCGTGTGGGAGTTTTCACCGCATTGTGAGACAGGACACGTACACACACGGCAGCGCTCAACCGTTTAACGGCAAACAAGAGAGCACGGCTGCGTCCCAAACCGCGTACTTGCCTACTATATAGTAGGCGAAATACATGTATTTCAGCTATTACATAGTAGGTAAGTACACGGTTTGGGACGCAGCCCACGGCTTCAAGCAGTCGTCTATTTGCACGTATAGCATGACAAATAATTAACGGCACTTGAAGTGTTCGTAAAATGAAAAATAAAAGCACCCAAAACTGTATACGGTACCATAACGAAGACGAACTGTATTGCGATACGTGAAATTCTGGAGGGAATGTCGGATGGCGTGGCGCGGTGACGTAATGACGTGTGCTGTTAATCGAACTATTATCTATAACATGTGAAACGGGTACATGAAAGAAATATTCTAAAAGCAACTCATGTAAACACCTTAATCAGAATATTATCTTATTCAGAATAAGATTACTGCTGTCTGTGTATACGTAGTCAGTTATTCACCCACTTCTACTTCTAAATGAGCTTCATTAAAAAGTTGCATTGAATCAATTTGAGCTAGTTGTAGTGGCTCAGAAGTTAAGGCTTTGAGTTGCAGTTCAGAAGCTTGTGCGTTGCTCAGTTATATCCTACAACAGCCAAGTGAGCTAATGTACTGGATTGTGTGTTACTTTATACCCCATGTAAGACATGACAGTACTTTACTGTACAGTAAATATGTTTTACAGTTGTTTTCTGTACATTTTACAGTCCATTTTTACATTACTGTAAAATCTACAGTAAATTGATTACAGTGTTCATCATCTCGTCATCTAACATTTATTGTAATAAAGAATGAATTAAAACTTCTTTTCTATTCTACTGTTTGGTGCAGAAGGGATATTCATTTTGACTGCTTGAGTGTGTGTGTAGAGAGATTGAGAGGGAAAAATGAAAGAGGGGGAGAGAGAGAGAGAGAGAGAGAGAGAGTGTGAATGGTAGCCTTAGGCTATGACAAAGATTTATACTGCATCTTGTAATGTGCTGCATATTTGAATTCTTTATACCATGATTCTCGATTCTGATTCGTCAGAAGGGTGTCGAGTTATTTTCAATAACAGCAGCTCTGACAGCAGTTCCAGCTGTAACTCAAATCCCAGCTTTATTATTATTACTCTTATTATTATTATTATTACTATAATATTACTGCGCTCGTTCTAATAAGTTATTGTTTCTATAGTAACAGCTTACACAGGGGCTTGTTCGCTGAACGCTTCACATGAACAGATTAAAACAGTGTAATTGTTGATAATGTGTTTTTTGCTATAAGGAGATTTTATGTAGCATTTATGGAAGGAGTCTCCAGTGTCAGCACTTTGTGACAGTCGAAGGTAAATCTGTAACGTTACATTTTCCACCACAGGAACGTCTTCAGGACAGAGGAGTTTGTGCTTCCTGGTTTAGCAGTAACATGACGACACATTTATTTATTTATTTATTTATTTATTTATTTATTTATTTAAATTATTTTTTACTTAATGACTTCAAGCGGGAGAAAAATGAGAGGCTGGTGAGGCAGCGATGGTTTCTCGCCCCTCTGACGTAAGTGATAATAGAGATGAACCTTTTTCATGGATGTTCCATGACAATAAAGGTAACTATAAATGGATAAATAGTATGATGCCATTTTAAAAACTATATATATATATATATAATATATATAACAAATAGAAAATGTAATCTTTGTCAAATGGCTATGGTAGAAGATGAATATAATGCTGCTGTTATTTGTCAAGTAATGAACTTAGGGCTTGTAAAAGTAACTCGACTTTGAGTCAGGTCGCATCACACTACCTCATCACTGATTATTCTCTTATTATTCTGATTACACTTTAACCTTAAACACTTTCACAAGGTGAACTGGGTTCATATTAATCAGGAACCAGTATTTTCCTTGGCTTGTGACACTCATTTAACACACTCAAGCTTTGGCAAGATCACTTCGAGGTGAGTTTTAGGAACGTTTGGAGTTTAAGGAACTTTTCATAATTATACATTATTATAAATCCTGTACGCTTCATTTTCTTGTGTTTTGAACAACATAGAAACAAATCAGACTTGGATCCTATATACATTGAGTGTATGTGTGTGTGTGTGTGTGTGTGTGAGGGAGAGAGAGAGTGAATGATGCAATGAGAGACAGTTGTGACTGTCATCTCATGGTCATTAGAGCAAACCAGATCTGCAGAACAAAGTTTCTGTTCCTCTCACATGCTGAGCAGCACTGGCACCACACACACACACACACACACACACACACACACTGCCTGCAGACTGAGCAGCTCTGTGTGAGGAGGTGGAAAAGAGATAGAAATAATGAGAGAGAGGGAGAAAGAGGGAGGATCTGATTATGACTAATGCAAATCTTTATATTGGGTTCAAATGACATGATTTGCTGGGTTTTTTGCTGACTTTTTTTTTCACTTGAACAAGCTCTGCCTGTGTGTTGTATGTCTGGGAGTCTTTGTAGACAGCTGAGTATCAAGATCAAGATTGTCTCAGAGTAGGAAGTCTACACGACTTGACTTGTGTTTCAATCTGAAAGTGAATTTATCAATGAAGCTTAACAAAGTTCACTGGGAGATCGTTTCCATCAAATCACTTAACTCTTTAAAATCCATCTCCAGTCACATGGAGTTACTACAGGACTGTAGAGATGTCCTGAATAACAGGAAACAATATTCTTCTTCTTCTTCTACAACTACTTCTATTTGGTTTTTTTCTGCTGCTGCTACTTTTACATTCTTCTGGATGCCTTCCTTTGTTTATTTGTTCTTATTCATCTTGTAATTATTTTTCTACTGTTTCATCTGCTGCTGCTGCTGCTGGTACTTTTACTTCTTTCTTTTTGTTCTTGTTCTTCATTTGCTCATTTCTCATTCTTTTCCTCCTGTTGTCTTTTTTTTCCTTCTACTGCCTATGTTTTGTTCTCATGTTTGAGTTTTTGTTCGTTTGTTTGTTTGTTTGTTTGTTCTCCTATTTTGCCTCTAGCTTTTACTTTGTCTTTTTTCTTTATGTTGTTCTTAATTTCATTTTTTTGCACTTCTCATTCTTCATCTTCTTCTTCTACTACTGCTACTGTCTTTGCTGCTGTAGCTGTCTTTTTTGTCCTTCTCATTATTGATGTCTTCTTCTACTTCTGTTTCTTTTTCTGCTGCTAAATATACTTTTTCTTTTTGTTCTTTACTTGATATCTCCTCTTTTGCTGGCCCTTTTCTTCTTCTTCTCTTCTTCTTCTTCTTCTTCTTCTTCTTCTTCTCCTTCTCCTCCTCTGCCTACATCCTACACTTCACAGTCTCCTGACACTTGACAGTCTTTTAGAAATGATTGCCCACGTTCTGACACCAGAGGGGGTGAGACATTTTGGTCATGAGTCTGAAATCCAATATGAGAGGTAAAAAGGCCCAATATAACCAGGAGATGTGTGTGTGTGTGTGTGTGTGTGTGTGTGTGTGTGTAATTGGACTCACTGGATCATGCTTCCAGGCCTCTGTGTGACAGTAGTCTGAATTTAACTGCTGATAAAGGATAATGAATTACTAAAGCATTTAAAAATATCAATCCAGAATCTCCTATAGGTGTTAGATCTAGTGACGGTGAAGAGCAGCGCACATGATTTACATCATTTTATTTACAGCATACAGTGAGTCCTTGTGCCCTGTGGATGGGGGCATGGTCATCCTGGAAGAGACCACTCCCATCAGGACAGAAATGTTCCATCATTTCAGAATAAAGTTGATCAGTCAGAAGAACTTTGTACTGATTTGTAGCGACAACTGCAAAACAGAGCTAACATTTTGGTTCTTTTCCCTGTTGTTTATATACAGTTGCTTTATACCACAACACTGTTGAATTCTCCAATCTGACCTATTGTTCTTTATCAAAGTGATGGAGCTGCTATAGTTGCTAAAAAGTAAGAGACCTAACTTGTTTCACAAACACCCCACAACATATTACACACACACACAAAAAAAACAAAAAACCAACATTATACATACAGTGGCTTCCACATTGAATATTTGGGTTTGTTTTGGGATTTTTAAATATTTAAACCTAAGAAAGTAAATGTTCACTGTTAGATAAAAAATATCTCAGGTTATGTCTTTCAGTCGTCCTCCGTCAGCCTTCAGCCTTTAATTCTCTTAACTCTTAGTTCTGTGCTCTGATCGAGAAAGTGTGTGGTTGACCGCAGAGCGTTCATGCCTGGAGAGTCTAAATGAACACACTGACACATGCTTATTCACAGAGACATCCGAGTTCATTCGTGCAGAACAGGAGTATTTATACACATAGTTAAACAGCAGTGCGTGGGCAGTTTCTACTTGTGCAAGGCCGCACACACAGTCATACCACAAAATAAGTCTCTCAAGGTATGGAAATATATGTGTCAGCTATAATAAAGGACGGCAGTTGATCCGCTTATCAGAAGAGGTAATTAAGTGAATACATTCATCATAGGTATTACAACATGGAAATCCCAATAGCATGGGATTGAGCAATGATATAAGAGAATCTCCTTCATTCACTAGCTTGAAGATTTAATATTCAAGGCAAAAATTTATCATATTGACCCTGTTATGGTGGCAGTGGTGGCTTGGCGGTTAAGACTCTGGGTTACTGATTGGAAGGTTGTGGGTTCAAGGCCCAGCACTGCCAAGCTACCACTGTTGGACCCTTGACCAAGGCCCTTAACTCTCTCTGCTCCAGGGGCACTGTATCATGGCTGACTCTGCCCTCTGACCCCAGCTTCCTGACATGCTGGGGTATGTGAAGAAAACAATTTCACTGTGAAATGTAGTTGTGATCAATAAAGACTTATTATCATTATGTTAACTGCTTTGTACAAAAGCTCAGATTTTTCTCATGCCTAATCTCAGAAGCATTTATCAGACGAGACACCGATGGATTTGATCTAAAATGGATTATAAGGTTTTGCACAAACTTGTGGAGTCCGTGCCAGCTCGAGTGCACAGTGTCATTAAAGCAAAACTCTGAAATTCATGTAAGTATTTCAGAGATCCTTTTTTTCTTCATTCAAGTTGTTGTCAATAATATCATTTCTGATGAAAATTGTTGGATTAAATTAGAAACGAATCCCAAAGAGAAGCATTTTCACTGGTGATCTCAGACTTTTGGACCCCTCTCTGTCTGCTCGTCTGTGTGTGTGTGTGTGTGTGTGTGTGTGTGTGTGTGTGTGTGTGTGTAATACACTGATCAGGGAAGCACACCTGGCAGTGAGATGTCTAATCAGTGGGGGATTATATTATGTTTATGATCAGCCGATTCCCGCCTCCTCCTTACCGTACTTTGAAATTTGTTACAGTGGTGACGAAACCCATGAAAGAGGAGGGAGGTGCTGTCAGAGAGCCCTTAGCACTGTGGGAGGATCACAGCATCGAGGGAGAGTGAGGCGATGGTCCTGGAGCAGTTGCCGGGGAGGACAGAGGAGATGCTGCTGTCTGCCGGGGACCGAGCTCCAGAACCATCACCTCACTCTCCCTCGGTACTGCGATCCTCCTACAGACCCCACTGTAACAAATTTCAAAGTTGAGCTACCTCACAGCCTGGCTCCTCCCTCTTCCTCATCACACTCCCCTTGTGCCGTCAAAACTGCTCTGACCCATTTAGGTATGCACTCCACAAGACCTCTGAAGATGTGCTGTTGTATCTGGCACCAAGATGTTAGCGTCAGATCCTTTAAGTCCTTTCAGGTGTGAGGTGGGGCCTTCATAGATCCGATATGTTTGTCCAGCACGTCCCACAGATCCTCAGTCAGATTGAGATCTGGGGAATTTGGAGGCCAAGTCAACAACGTGAACTCTCTGTCATGTTCCACAAACCATTCCTGAACAATTTTTGCAGTGTGGCAGGGAGCATTATCCTGCTGAAAGAGGCCTGTACTATTAGGGAATACCGTTGCCATGAAGAGGTGTACTTGGTCTGAAACAGTGTTTAGATAGGTGGTATGTGTCAAAGTAACATCCACATGAATACCAGGACCCAAGGTTTCCCAGCAGAACCTTGCCCAGAGAATCACACTTCCTCCGCCAGCTCGTCTTCTTCCAATAGTGCATCCTGGTGCCATCGCTTCCCCAGGTAAGTGACGCACACGCACTCAGACATCCACATTATGTAAAAGAAAATGTGATTCTTCCACCTTCTTCCATTGCTCCATGGTCCAGTTCTGATGCTCACGAGCCCATTGTAGGTGTTTTCAGTGTTGGACGGGGGTCAGCATGGGCGCTCTGACCGGTCTGCAGCTACACAGCCCCATACACAGCAAGCTGCGATGCATTGTGTATTCTGACACCTTCCTATCATAGCCAGCATTAACATTTTCAGCAGTTCATGCTACAGTAGCTCTTCTGTGGGATCGGACCAGTCGGGCTAACCTTCACTCCGCATGTGCATCAATGAGCCTTTGGCCCCATGAACCTGTTGCCGGTTCACGGTTCTCCTTATTTGGACCACTTTTGTTAGGTACTAACCACTGATACCGGGAACACCCCACAACACCTGCTGTTTTGGAGACGCTCTGACCCACTTGTCTAGCTATCACAATTTGGTTCTTGTCAAAGTCACTCAGATCCTTACGCTTGCCCTTTTTCTTTTTTTTTTTTTTTTTGCTTCCAATACATCAGTTTAGATAACTGACTGTTCACTTGCTGCCTAATAAATAAATCCCACCCCTTTACAGGTGCCACTACAACGAGATAATCAGTGTTATATCATATCACCTGTCAGTGGCTTTAATGTTATGGCTGATCGGTGTGTGTTTGTGTGTGTATGGATGCATACTCTCAGTTACTTCATATGATTTTACAGCACAACTCTCACAGCTCTCACAAAGAAGTTCCATGAAACATTTCCAATTTTTTTTTTTGTTTTTTTTTTTGCAATAATATTGCAATAACTGCAGGAAAGTCAAGTAAACAACCTGTCATGCTTTTTCTTTGCTATTCTAAGCAATTACATTACTCTTCTACTTCCTATTTAAAATGCTGTTTTCTTGTCTTTCTTAATCAACATTACTGAATTATGGGTAATGTGTGCCAGGCCCGTAAATGTACCATGAGGCTAAAGGCCCACTTTAAGGAAAATGTGTGCCTGAAGATAAATGCTTTCCACACAAACTCTGGACATTGAGCTAAAATGTATTTATTGGATATTTGGAGTATAAATAGTTTAATTTCGAAAAAAGCCAGTCAGTGCCCTTTGATTGTTCTCTAATTTCTGTAACTGCTATAAAAAACAGCCCACAAAAGCTAAGAGAAATGAATCACCCACTTTTAATTAGCAATTTTTTACATGCCTCTAAACATTATTAATATCATATTTATTTCATCAGTGTTTAATTCAAAACTTTTAACAATCTCTAATTGTTATTTAGAGGGTTGATATCTTATTTGTTTGTATTTTCTAGTCGTTATCTTAGGACTAGATAACTGTTTTGAACTTAACAGGTTGTCACTAGTTCCATTTCAGATCTATAAAGTCCATGAGTGTTTGCTGAAGGATAGAGAATGTTGTCTGATCTATTAGCACATAAGCCAGCTTTGGAATACATATATATATATATATATATATATATTGGCAAACTTTTGGCCGCCTCAATTTCATCTTCAAACACAACTTTCCTCTATGTCTCAAAAGAAAAGTGTTTGATCATTGTGTTCTCCCTGCTCTTACATATGCATGTGAAACCTGGACCTCAAATACTAAAATAATTCAAAATTTAAGGGTCACTCAACGAAGCATGGAACACCGCATGCTTAACATATCGCTATTAGACCACAAGACTAATGTGTGGGTGCGAAGTCAAACCAAAGTAATGGACATAATCAAAAGGGTGAAAACATTAAAGTAGAAGTGGGCAGGACACGTAGCAAGAATGAAAGACCAAAAATGGACGTCTGCAGTCCTAAATTGGACTCCACTGGAAGCCAAACGTCCAAGAAGATGACCTAAGGCCAGGTGGGCTGATGACATCAGAAAGTTCGCTGGAATCAGTTGGCAACAAAGGGCACAGGATTGTAGTTGGTGGTGGCATTCAACAGAGGCCTACGCCCTGCAGTGGGCCGAGAACGGCTGAAGAGAGAGATATATATATATAAAGGATTATAACTTAGGTAGTAATTTAGGTAGTTTCCTAAATAATCTGCTTTTAAAAGCCTTCCAGTGTGCTAATATGAATATTTTAATATATTTTATTTCCTCTGGGTTGAAGTATTAATATACTAACTGAAATGTGTGACCACAACTTTATATGAGGAGAGACAGCAGCCTTGGGGACATGCCTGGGCTTACTGAAGAGTCACAGCTAATAAAATAAGGTCAGGACATACTTTGACTGTAGCTTTGTTCATAGCACTTGGTTCGACGGTACGTGAACCCACACGGATCAACCCAGGCTCTCAGGTCCATTTTTGTTATTGTTTCATGGCTAATGCCACGCTTGGCATTTAGTAGATGTCTTCTCATCCTCTAAACGCATGGTTGCCCTTTTATTTCAGAATCGTCTCGGTGAGCAACAAGAAATTCATCGCTAATGTGATTAGCATTTCACTCCCTGGGCTGATCAGTATGGTAATGGATTTGGACAGTTCAGGGAGCACTTGGACGACTGCTATCTGTCCTTACCTACTGCTTCAGAGCAAAGTGTTGCAACAACAGCAACTTAAAGGTGCAGTATGTCATGTCTAAACGTTTTTCTAAACATCTAATGAAGATATTCATTCAAAAAGTCAGTAGAAATGTGATTCACAATATTGCCATGCAGTGGGCCTCGCTAATTTATTCATTTTAAACTTATAAATGCGTTTTTCTGACCCAGAAAATAACCACGCCCCTATAGCTGACAAGGAATATATACAGTAGATCTAACAGAAGCGGGTGGGGTTGGTTAGACGGAAAGGAAATGCTTTAAAAAGTTTTCAGTTTAATTGCGGTTCTCTTTCCAGGCAACAGAGGTGTCTAAAAATGACAAAGAGTTCATTTAAGGTAACTCTAAACTTATATTAAAATGTGCTTTTAAGAGGGATTGATTTTATTATGGGAAAGTACAGAAAGAGGGATTTTAGAAAAGTCAGTGCAGCATTGTTATCTCTCATTTCACGATCTCTTCGGTGTAACATGTGTTAATGGTCCACAGTTCAACTGCAGGGAACATTTGGTTAAAAGCATTGAGACAGTAAAAATGAGTAAAAGTACAAATATTTAATCAAAACCACTAAAGACGAGGTTGAACCTGACTATGTGAGTGGTGTGGCATGATTACAGAACATTTTGAGCAGGGACTAAGATACAAATACAAATGTATTTTCGCCAGAACAAAATGCTGGAGCAGTTTGCATATTCATAACATCTGCCAGTTTTCTGATGACAGTAAAAGTGGAGGTGCTTTTGTGCATTTTTCTCTTGTCTAATGACGTTTTTGGAACCACCAAATAAAATAAATTAAGCTGAGCCTATTTGCACTTGGCTGCAAATATATACAACGCGGCTATTTGTGAATTTAAATACCAAAAAAAAAAAAAGAAAAGAAATGCTTGTAATAGAATTCTCAAGTTATTAGATCAACATTAGCTAAGCTAGCCCCCAACAAACATTTTAGCAACCGTGAGTTTATTTTACCAGCTAATTAGTGCTTAGTAGCTTAGATAGCATCATTAACTAAGCTAACTATCTATGTACATAGAATACAGCATTGAGCTAATTATACCAGCTAAGTAGTAGCTAATTTTACCTCTCTAGCAGGAGCTACTTTATTAGTATGCTAACAAGCTAACTTATGTTAGGATATTATATCTTGTAAACCAGTTTCTAGCTAGCTCCATAACATTAGGCTAACTATTATATTGTGTAAAGCAGTAGCTAAATTTTCTAGCAAGCTTGCTAACGATAGGCTAACTATTATATTGTGTAAAGCAGTAGCTTAAGTTTTTAGCAAGCTTGCTAATGATAGGCTAACTATTATATTGTGTAAACCAGTAGCTAAAGTTTCTAGCCAGCTACCTAACGTTAGTCTAAATATTATATTATGTAAAGCAGTAACTAAAGTTTTTAACTAGCTCCCAAACATTAGGCTAGCTATTATATTGTGTAAAGCAGTAGCTAAAGTTTCTAGCAAGCTTGCTAACGATAGGCTAACTATTTTATTGTGTAAAACAGTCGCTTAAGTTTATAGCAAGCTTTCTAACGATAGGTTAACTATTATATTGTGTAAACCAGTAGCTAAAGTTTATCGCAGGCTTGCTAACAATTGGCGAGCTATTATATTATGTAAAACAGTAGCCAGTAAAATTTGCTAGCAAGCTCCCTTTCGCCTTCATCTGTGTGACAAAGGCTAAATTTAGTGCAAATAGTGTACTTTTTTTTAATTTTCACCCTGGAGCAAAAAAGTCATCTAAAAGTTTTAAGTATCCTGTTCACTCTGGAAAGAAATGAATAATAAATTATTTCCACAGTTAATTCTGAATACTAATCATTGCAGTCACTTCCCTTCCCAATCCTAGACATTTTAATCAGATTTATTTTTACTCTGTCATTTACTGGAAAAGGGAAACCGAGTACTTTAAGCCTTCACTCTTTTCACCTTTTTTCTCTAATTTCATTCTGTCTTAATCTCCTAATCTACTGAAGCGGTGCGAGCTGAGGGCTGACATTTGTTCCAGACCAGTGCTAGATGATATTAAAAGGTGTCATGTAATCCTGTTGTGCAGTTTATTTGTTTATAGACTGTCTGAAGATCTTCACTTGACTTTTACCATCAGCACATGGACATTTCTTCTCACTGTCCAGCCTTGTCTCATTTAAATGTGTAATGTGTGAATGCAGGAGTAAAGTGCAAGACACAAGTGCATACTGGACACGGATTCCATCGTTATGGTACAAGGCAGTAAGGTTGGCAACAATATAGAGCAGGGTAAGACAGTGAGAGAGGCATCGCAAACGCACTGAAATATAAACAGCAACTGTAAAAGCACAAGGGATAAGATTAGCAGAGCACAGCTTTGAATTGCAGTATAATTAAAAGCAAGAATCCAGTTATGCTGAATATCGCCACGGCGATAGGCACGAATTTGTTCAACAGTTATATTAACAAGAAATTAATATCGAGTAAGTGGCATTTCGGACACAATATGGCCAAATGTTTGGTTTATTTTTACTTCATTAGAGAAAATCCATCCCGAAGAAGCCACACTCACTTCATAACACATCGTCTAGCATGCTAGCTAGCTCACGTTGATTTGTGCGTTCCCCTTAAAGGTGCTTCCAGTAAAATTGCTGTCCTTTCTTCCTTTACATCTTCATCTGATGAGCTTTCATCGTGTAAATCAAAAGTTTTATTGCTTAAAAATAGCATTTGCCATGTCTGTTGAGGATGTCGCTAACACTACTGTAGTAGCCGTTTCGAACTAGGACGTGATACACACAGTGAAACTTCCCAATGCGGTTATAGGAAATATAGGCACTAATTGGAACGCCAATCAGACCAATCAAATTAGTGGACAGAAAGTACTTCACAACCACATCATCTTCACGTTGCAGTGCTTTATGGAGTTAAGGAGTTTAATCAACATGACTGAATGATGATAACAGTTACATTTTCTTCTTCTTTGTCTTCTTCATACATTTCTATTAGTGATTAGTTTACAGCTGTAAGTAAGATTCATGTTTGAAGTGGTTATGTTTTAATGTGTAGTGGCGCTTCTCGAAGCCAGCTTCTGCATGAACTGCTGCTAATGCTACATCACCGGGTAACTGAACCCTCAGAGCCTCAGACTCAGAGAGATCTCAGAGAGACTCTCAAATGGTTTGTGTTACTCTGATTGACAGGGGAGTGAGTAATGCCATCCCTCCCCAAGAACATGGCCAGTTTTGCTCTGTTGGACTGCCAGACATCAATGGTTGTGGCATGGTTGGGATTCAAACTCACAATCAAACTCAATTTAATTTTTTTTTTGTTAATCTCTGAACTGCGAGTTATTTTCATGCAGCTGACTTTTTTCTCACAAGGTTTCACAATTGTTTCTCATTATCTCGCAATTACCTATTGATATTACGCAACTGCTACTTCTAAAGTTTCCATTTCCAATAACAAACCGCAAAGAACAAACAAGAAATAAAGCCTGAGCAGTACTAGCGTGCTTGTGGTTGTTGGTATGGTGTGGTTAGGGGTAGGGTAAAAGTCGCAGTAACTCACAATTATGAGATAAAAAGTCACAACTGTGAGATATTAATTCACAATTGTGAAATAAATCTGCGTAATATTTTCTCATATGTGAAGCCTTGCTTTTGTAAACTAATGGCATTAACCCTGTATCTAATCTCTGGTCTGATGAGCTGCCTACAGCTAAATAATTTGTATAAACCCATCATAAACCACATCAGAAGTACTGTTACAGAAACTGCAATGAGTCATGTTTACTGCAAAGAGTTTTTTTTTTTTTTTTTACGTTGGTCATTTCTGCTATATTTTTTCAAGTACAGTTTTTTTCATGTACTCCATTCTGAACACTGAAATAGTTTCAGACAGCATTCCACCAGTTGATGATCCGTGATGTTGAATTTCCTGGAATCCCACAACGCACTGCAGCACGTTAGTATCCAGACACATAACATAATGGATACAGAGCACCCATAGTGAACTACATATTGCAGTTTACTTTTTGTATTTTTTGGGGAATAGGGAGTAGGACACTTTTATGGATAGAAAACACAGAGGTTGCGACTCTGTTGTGGCACTCGTCTAAGAGTCACCAATAGGAGGACGGCATACTGTAGAACACACAAAACTCATGGGGCAGCTACTAATATATAGAGCTGGAGGACACGAGGACTCGAGTCCAATTATGAACGAACTCGGACTTGTCACGCGCTCGGGTAAATTTGTACTCGAACAGCGAAATGTGTAACATATAAAGAAAGATCAAAAATAAATAACAACATGCAATTAAAATAACAAGAAATTAATGAATGTCTCCCTGCCTCACCAGGGGGCGTTCTGTGTGCAAACACTTGAAGTGTGCACACAGAGGCCACCTCATAGTGCGAGTACCGAATTGAGATCTCTTTAGTGGCTTTTTATGATTGGACGGTCAAATAAATACACACACGCCATGTCAAAATGCAGGTCTGGCCGAGTCTTCATGCAAACACAGTCGGTTATGTCTTAAGTGAATATATGTCAAATATATTTTTCTCATATGAATTCATAGGGGTGCCAATAATTGTTGCACACGTATATTTAACAAAGTTTTTTTTTTTCTTCATAAACCTGTGTTTTGTTTGCAATTGTTTAATATCCATGAGAGCAGAGTATTTTTGTGATTTTTTTACACAAAAGATCGAAAGGTTAAACAATAAAGTCAATTTTTCACAGCCTTATTCGCTAATATTTACCAAGGGTGCCAATATTAGTGGAGGACACCATAGGGAACGTGACAGGGAAAATGGGTCAGGCTATGCAGTATTTAGAGTAAACAGTGCTATCAACCTTCTTAATAAAGAACTGAGATTATACTCTTGTCTTTGCAACCACTAGTAAAAGGTGCCGTAAAGAAACAAATCCATATTGGTTTTTAATAATATATTGTAGCCGAAAACGATTCAGCGACTGCCACTTCTGAGATGGAGAGGGCAGTTAAGAAGAATTATTATTCCATATTGAAATGCAAAACTCATGAGATTCCTGAGAGAAGCCTGCAGTCATGAGGCGTGATGCTGCGCCGTGCTTTATGGAGTGTCTTAGGGTCTGACACTGACTCTAATATACTACACTGTAAATTTCCACACAGGCGACAATCTATTAGGACATTAATAATCTCGATTCAGGTCTACCGGATTATCAGATCTTACTGTGTGTCCGATGTAGTTTTTTTATTTGATTATTTATTTATTTATTTTTTTTAAATAGCAGGACTGTGGAATAGTCTGCACTTCATATACTGTACACTTAGAAAATAGCCAGAAAAACAAATCTCCAGGTGTGTAGTAATACTGGATTTTATCAATAAAGACTAATAAAATGTGAATAACTCTTATTATAAGTGGGCAGTGGTGGCTAGGATGGTTAAAGGCTCTGGGATACTGATCAGAAGGTCACGGGGTTCAAGCCCCAGCACTGCCAAGCTACCACTGCTGGGCCCTTGGCCAAGGCACTTAACCCTCAATTGCTCAGTTGTATAATGAGATAAATGTAAGTTGGTCTGGATAAGGGCATCTGCCAGATGTCTAATTTGAGCTTTATTTAACAAATAACAACATCTTAATTAACCTTTTATATGTGTTCCGTAAAATAAAGAAAATAAAACGTTATCCAGTTATTGTTGGACGTTTTATCCAGGTAGAGTGTATGTAGGGATATGTTAATACATATAGTGTACATATACATACATTATAGTGTAACAGAAAAAAATGACATTATGAATTATTCAATTATCAATGAGCTTTTAAATTAATGCCAAATATCAGTATCTGTTTCATGAAATACTTTATCTGTAATATGAACAGACTTCATGTAAAAACCATAATGAACTTTCTTTTACTTTCACACTATCCGTCGTTACCCAGATGAGGACGGGTTCCCTTCTGAGTCCGGTTCCTCTCAAGGTTTCTTCCTCATATCATCTTAGGGAGTTTTTCCTCACCACCGTCACCACTGGTTCGCTCAATAAGGATAAATTCACACACTTAAAATCAGTATCCTGTGTTTATATGTTTCTGTAAATCTGCTTTGAGACAATGTCCATTGTTAAAAGCGCTACACAAGTAAAAATTGAATTGAATTGAATTTGTCGATCATGTAAAATAAATAAGAAACTACTTAAACTCCTAGAGAATCATAAGCAAAACAGATGAGTGTTGAATGTTGTGGCAAATGCATAATTCTCAGTGCTTCATGATGGTAATATAGAACATGTATCGTGTGATTTTAGTTAATTGCACACGGACTCTTGCATCAAACTTGGAATTATGTCACTATATCATATATTATATCCCTTAACTAATATTATTTACTGCATGAGTTAACATTAACAAACTGTGGAGCTTCCAAGTGGCACAACATTGCCAAAAAAAAAGCATTTAGTGCTTTCCTCCAAGTGTTCAGCTTCTCTGTGATGTACAGTACACTACATGGCCAAAAGTATGTGCACAGTTGACCATAACACACAAAGTTATGTGCTCGTTGAACATCCCATTCCTGCTTTAGTCTTCCTTTACTGTTCTACTAACCTCCACTCTTCTGGGAAGGCTTTCCACTAGATTTTGGAGCGTGGCTGTTGGGATTTGTGCTCATTCAGCTGCAAGAGTTCAGTGGTGTTGAGGTCAGGGCTCTGTGCAGGCCACTTGAGTTCTTCTACTCCAACCTTGGCAAACCATGTCATTGTCATACTGGAACATGTTTGGACCGCTTAGTTCCAGTGAAGGTAAATTTTAATGCTATATATGTGTGCTTGCAATTGTGTGGCAACAGTTTGGGGAACATATGTGTGTGATGGTCAGGTGTCCACATTTTGTATGTATATTTTGGCCATATATTGTAGCCTGAGCAGCAGTTCGATTAGATCTATTGACTGGCTTGTATTGGTTTTACATGCCTCGGAGGACGCATGTGTTTTCCTAATTATATTTTAAACCATAAGAAACGTTAAGCTAACAAGTTGGCACGTGCACTAATTAGTGTTTGTCTAAATTCTTCTGCATTAGCATTGTTTTTTATTTTCCATTTTTATATTTTAAGTATGTATTAAGTGATATTAACTAAAAATAGTCTGCACAAATGAGCAAAAATGACAGTACATCATGTTCTTAAATGATAACGTAATGAACTCTGGTCTTCAGGTATCAGTATAATTTTATTCACATGATGGTATGAACATTGCAAGGTGTTTAGCAGATTTGTTTGTTAGTTTTGCTTATTTGATTTATTTATTTTTTAAAACAAAGTAAATTCCATAAAAGTGAGTTCATTTGTTAATGTTACTCAAGTTTTGTTAATGCTGTAATGAAGTTTATGGGGTTATGATAACTAATGCTTTAGCTAAAGGAAACTTAATATAAAACATTATCATATATTTTAAGCGAAGAGTGTTACAATGTCATCTGATCTCCTCTTCAGACGTCATTAGGATTCAAATTCAGGCCCCAGTGACCTTTATGTATGTTTAAAGTCTTTCAATGGATGGGAATCCATGAGAACGTAACTGGTTAAGCTTTAATTTAGTAGTTAAATTGGCTTAGTGCCCCCTTCCCTGTGGTGTTACAGTGATACTAGCTAATCTCAGGTGTCTGCTATTCCACAAATCACAATTTTTAGCACTTACAAGTGTGTTCAGCTGTTGTGTATACATATAGCTTATAGCGTTTCAGTAATGTTTTACACCAACCAACAAAATTGACTAAAAAGGTAAACCCGTGATTGAAAAAAAAAATAACAACAAAACTATCCATGTCTAAAGTATCCATGTACGGTATAATGTGACATCATAGCCTCTTGTTGACTCCTCATTAACACCATTCAGAACATGACTTCATCTGTCTGAAATACAACTCTGTCAGTTTGACCCTTGGCTGCACCCGTGGACATATTTTGGGTTTTAGTAACATCGTAATCATCGCTTCACGGATGGCGTCTCAGTCTGTCTCGACTGTCCCCCCCCCCCCCTTCCCCACCCACTCACCCACCCACAGGGATTTTGTGATCATTCGATCTCATAATGGCGCTTCATGAGACAGACAAGCTGTGAAGAGAAGTCATGCAACAATAATTTAATTATTGCTGAGAAACTGGCTGTTATTGTGATTGTGTCTTATTTATGAAAAGTGGAGAACAGCGGTTGTTGGGTTTTTTTTTTTTCTTTCCCCAGGTATGAGACACATGCATAATGTAATACACGAACAAAAAGTTCTCACCTCTTTCTCTAGCATGGAAAATACAGCATCTAAACTATCTATCCATACTTTGGCCTGTAAAACGTCTCACTTTGCATAAAATGATGTCTGTGTTGTAAACAGGATTGCTTCAGTGACACACGATCACAACATCATCAGCGGGAAGCACTTGATGAGAACATGTTTTGAAGAAGTGCTTGTTTAGATGGCATGCACTGTGCTAAGACTAATACTGTAGGGGTTTTTTTTTTGCGCTTATTTTCTTCAGTTCAGAACACATCTGGTGAAATTACCCTTGTATGCATTTCATGCACTCTTAAAAAAAAAAATGTTTGAATGCTTATGGGTTCTATGGATGGCCATCTGAGTGAACTTTTCTGTGAACACTGAGTGTTTTCCTACCCATTTTAGAAAACTATGAACCTTTAAATATCCAAAAGTTTTAGCGTGGCGCTATTGAATTCTCACGTATGTTTGGACAGAAGGTGGTTCTTTTTCTATAACAGCAGCTCTGAAAATAGTTCTGGCTGCACGTTCTAATATGTTATTGTCTCTATAGTAACAGCTCATTCACAGGAACTTGCAGGAAAGACGCTCAACATAATTGAAGATTGATGTTTTATTTTTTTATTTTTGATTGCAGTCTTCTTATAGCCTAGGCCATCTTTATGTAGAGCAACAATTCTTTTTTCAGATCCTCAGAGAGTTCTTTGCCATGAGGTGCCATGTTGAACTTCCAGTGACCAGTATGAGGGAGTGTGAGAGTGATGATACCAAATTTAACACACCTGCTCCCCATTCACACCTGAGACCTTGTAACACTAACAAGTCACATGACACCGGGGAGGGAAAATGGCTAATTGGGCCCAATTTGGACATTTTCACTAAGGGGTGTACTCACTTTTGTTGCCAGCGGTTTAGACATTAATGGCTGTGTGTTGAATTATTTTGAGGAGACAGCAAATTTACACTGTTACACAAGCTGTACACTCACTACTTTACATTGTAGCAAAGTGTCGTTTCTTCAGTGTTGTCACATGAAAAGATATAATCAAATATTTACAAAAATGTGAGGGGTGTACTCACTTTGGTGAGATACTGTAAATGAATTAAAAATGTGTTCTTATTTAACAAAGAAATACATATAATCACTGTGAAGTTTTTGAAAAGGAGACATTTACCGAACGTTTTCGGAAGGTGTCTGCAGTTTTAGTCATTCTTTCATCAGCGAGAAGCTGAAGAGGAAATGTTTGTTTTTGTTTTGTTTTTTTTAAATAAATTTTCCACAACTATAAATGGATAAATCATATGACAGTTCATTAATAAATAGCACATTTTAATTCATTGGAATAGTGCTGGAGTCTAAGAGGAATAAAACTTTTTGGGTGTGTCTCAATCAGCTCGCTAGTTCATCAGTCAGGGCACTGATCAGGGAGGCAGCCATTTTAACCGCCGTCTCAACTGCAGAATCCTTCCAGTGCACTGGAACGTTCGCTCCCTAAAAAAAATCCCACAATGCACCACAAAAACCAGGGAGCATCAATGCTCACTATGTTCCCTTACTGGAAATGACATAATGTTTTCTTGAGACTTTCAGCTCGAAAAATACAGTTGACGAACTCAGCCAACTTCGTCTACAAATGTAAGTAGCTTGTTATCGTTGTTGCGGCTCTCAAATGATTACTTACATTAGCGATTTTTAAACTTTCTTTGATGCTATATATACGATTTGTTACAGTCTAACGACTTTTGTGTTTTAATGTGTTGTATTTTAAATGATTTTTCTTAAATCCACTAATGAGCCTACGATCCTGCTTGTAGTACCATTACAGAAACGTGTGTGATTAAGCTAACACATTTATATGACATATAAAACTTTGTAAGTTTTACATTTTTGGTGACGTTTTACAACGCGAATACGTAGTCATGTCACCGGAAACTGAGTCATCAGTGTCCCAATTTGTAGTGAGCCAGGGTCCTTCCCAGCAAACCCAGATGTAACACCAAGTGAACCTGTTTGTTCAAGTGGAGAAGTTGATCAGAAGTTGAAAAATATACCCGTTTTTATAGTTACCATTTATTTTTTAATGATACAGTGTTCTCGCAAATGTTTCATCTATGAAAAGGTTTTCATGTTTTGTTTGGTTTTTAATTAAATGATAATTTCCATTTCGAATGTCCCAAGATTCATGACTTGGTGTTTATCTTATGTAAACAGTGGATCAACAAAAACATTGTGTGCTGATTATCTATTTATATAGACTGAGTTGTTTATTTATATTTAAGATTAATGATGCATGAATGTATGAATATTCAAAATAAATGATGAAAATTGAGATTACAAGAAAGTTAGGGGAACGTTAGGGGAACGTTCGGCAAACAGAAAAACAACGTTGTGTTTACGTTAAGGAAACTTTCCCGGCTAACCAAAAACAAACCTTAAAAATGTACATTCTGGAAATGTTCCGGGAACCATAAACTAAAATTCCCACAACGTTCTGGGAACCTAAAATTGTTAGCTGGGTTACTAGTGACCAAACTCATGTACACGGTATATTGATTCACGAGCTAGGGAGCTGATAAAGGGAGCTGATCTAATTTCCTATAACAGCATGCATCTCAAGTGTTTTTTTCCCCATTTTTTGAAGAACCTTCTTTTCTAACAGCGTTGGCTGATCATAGTAATTGGATAAAATCGCACTGATATAATAAATGATGCAAATGCTCCTGATTTTAAAGATGAAATATAAGTGAGTCACTGCATAAATATATTTCAGTAGGCTTTGACATCGGTGTTCTGCTGTATACTGCTATAATTTATTGAATTTATTTTCAAATTGCTTCTGAAGGATTTCTGTTCTAAATGTCCTATCTGTCTGTCTGTCTGTCTGTCTGTCTGTCTGTCTATCTATCTACAGTATCTCATAAAAGTGAGTACACCCCACTGAGCTACAGCTCAGTGTCAAGGTCTTGGCAATCTTCTTATAGCCTAGGCCATCTTTATGTAGAGCAACAATTCTTTTTTTCAGGTCCCCAGAGAGTTCTTTGCCATGAGGTGCCATGTTGAACTTCCAGTGACCAGTATGAGGGAGTGTGAGAGCAATGACACCAAATTTATCACACCTGCTCCCCATTCACACCTGAGACCTTGTAACACTAACAAGTCACATGACACCGGGGAGGGAAAATGGCTAATTGGGCCCAATTTGGACATTTTCACTTAGGGGTGTACTCACTTTTGTTGCCAGCGGTTTAGACATTAATGGCTGTGTGTTGAGTTATTTTGAGGAGACAGCAAATTTACACTGTTACACAAGCTGTACACTCACTACTTTACATTGTAGCAAAGTGTCATTTCTTCAGTGTTGTCACATGAAAAGATATAATCAAATATTTACAAAAATGTGAGGGGTGTACTCACTTTTGTGAGATACTGTATCTATCTATCTATCCATGTATCTATCTATCTGTCTGTTTGTCTGTCTGTCTGTCTATCTTTTTATCTATCTACATAGATACATATATCCATAAACATAAATCTAATTAACATTGTGATATTTTATCATTAGATTTTAATTCAACAGTTTCATTTTGTATTTTTTACTATTTATTTTGTTTATTCTTAAATTTATTTCTATAAGGACAGTGTAGATCAAAACCCAACTTCTTATCGCTGCTTGTGTGTTGCTCGTTTGTTTGCCTCTGTACAGAAAGGGAAAATCGTTTGTAAGAAACATTTCTCCAGTGGAAGTCTTGCATATAGTGAGGTGAGTACATTCAGCACTATTTCCACATATGCAGTGTGATTATTTATGCTGGGTTCCATTTCAGGGAGTCTGGGTTTTTTGTGTGTGTGTGTGTGTGTGTGTGTGTATGTGGGGTTGTTTTTTGCATCTAAATTAGCCACCGGTGGCATTTACGTACACCTAATTGGCATTTGAAAAAGGATCCTATTCTTGCAGATGTCTGTCATGCTAATCAAGTTACATGTTTTTCATGCTTGACTGGTAGATTTCTCTGAGGTGGAACTTGAATTACAGGAACAGACCTGTCAAATTGTCATTAGTATGCTACAGGGGTCCAGCGACTGACGCGCTGCATGAAGGTGTCTCACGTTATTGGATAAAGCATTGAAATCTGTCATTTGTGTCAGTGTAATGCAATTTTGATCAAATTGAAAGTGATCTTTGCATAATAATATTGCTGACTCAGTAATGAGTCCGTGGGAGTAAATAGCAGTGCAATAACGCATTTGAAGTACGAACTGTGCTGTACAAGCACCGCAAATGCAAATATTCCACCATATTTAGATTTGTATGCTGGAGTCACTGTAGATTAGATGTTCTCGGATGTTCTTCTGTTCAACACATACCTGTTGAAGCAGTCTCCAGTGATAGTGAGTACACAGAGATTCTCCAGATTCAGTATTTATTGGTTAACCTACAGAAATGTTTTGTCACTGATGTTAGCCTATATATCTTTAATCTGTACTCATGCAATAAAATAAAAAAAAATGGCTTTCTATTAACTGTACATGTTCACTGCATAGGGTGTATTGTAATTTAGTTGCAGTTCTTATAGTACACTGGTGCTTGAAAGTTTGTGACCCCTTTAGAATTTTCTATACTCCTGCATAAAATATGACCTAAAAGATCATCAGATTTTCACACAAGTCCTAAAAGTAGATAGAGAACCCAATTAAACAAATGAGACAAAAATATTCTACTTGGTCATTTATTCATTGAGGAAAATGATCCAATATTACATATCTGTGAGTGGCAAAAGTTTGTGAACCTTTGATTTCAGTATCTGGTGTGACCCCCTTGTGCAGCAATAACTGCAACTAAATGTTTCCGGTAACTGTTGATCAGTCCTGCACATGGGCTTGGAGGAATTTTAGCCCCTTTCCTCAGTACAGAACAGCTTCAACTCTGGGATGTTTTTGGGTTTCCTCACATGAACTGCTTGCTTCAGGTCCTTCCACAACATTTCCATTGGATTAAGGTCAGGACTTTGACTTGGCCATTCCAAAACATTAACTTTATTCTTCTTTAACCATTCTTTTGTAGAACGACTCGTGTGCTTAGGGTTGTTGTCTTGCTGCATGACCCACTTTCTCTTAATATTTAGTTCACGGACAGATGTTCTGACATTTTCCTTTAGAATTGGCTGGTGTAATTCAGACTTCATTGATCTATCAATGATGGCAAGCCGTTCTGGCCCAGATGCAGCAAAACAGGCCCAAACCATGAGACTACCACCACCATGTTTCACAGATGGGATAAAGATCTTATGCTGGAGTCGTGTTTTTCATTCTCTAAACATAACCCTTCTCTTTTAAACCAAAATTCTATTTTGGTCTCATCTATCCACAAAACTTTTGCCCAATAGCTTCCTGGCTTGTCTGTGTGAGCTTTAGCAAACTGCAGATGGGCAGCAATGTTCTTTTTGGAGAGCAGTGACCTTCTGTTTGCAACCCTGCTATGTACACCATTGTGGATCAGTGTTCTCCTGCAGGTGTAGTCATGAACATTAACATTAGCCAATGGGAGAGAGGTTACAAACATGTAGTTACACACATTTAGTTACGCACATAGTTACGCATTTAGTTATGCACATGCAGTCATATACATTCAGAAAAGCGCTATATAAGTGCAGACCATTTACCATTTAGATAGTCACACACATAATAACACACCGGTATTACTACAGGAGAGCATGAGAAATTTGAACAAATTTAAGTGACCAGGTGTGATGTTGTTAGAGTTTGGGTTTGAATTCATTCAAATAAAGTAATAACACAAGACACGAATGATAACCCAAACTCTCTAACATTAAACTTAAACTTTGTAACTTTTTTTCTACAAATTAATAGGAATTTTTTGTTTTGAATGAAAACTGAAATTAGTGTGAAAATAAAAGCACAAGGTTAAAAAAGAAAAGAAAAAAAAAGCTGAAACACTGACACCAACAAATCAGAAGTGAATCCAAGATAATGACCATAATAATAGAAATATTAACAGGCATAACAATAATAAAAAATATCATATTTGTATATTACAGACAAAATAATATTATACACTGATAGAAAGAACAGCGAGAGGAACAGCTGAGTGGGAGAAAACCAGAAATAAGTCTTCACAACTGTAGAGGAGAATCTGCTCTATAGGTTTCAGAAATACTGTATATTATGAAAGACATATTTTAATGTTGCTGAAAGAAAGTAAATAATACATTCTAATCTATGTGGAAGGGAGTAAAATAACATTTGTGCTTCGGGCATAGTATCAATTCACACAACATTTCTCTTTAGAGTCGTAATTAGTCACAGTCCAAATAATCAGTTCTCATGGACTGTTTTCTGCAAACACAGTGTAAAAGGAGGACTGATGTTCCAGGCTGAAATCTATTAATTAAATCAATATAGTGTTGAGCTTGAAGTGCTAATTATTCATTTTGTCAAGAGCAACATTAATAAGGGCAGCTAATTTCCTCACCAAATGCACAGCTGAAGACTTCACTAGTGATGAAGTTAAAAACAAGAGCAGTAATAATCTAAATAGACTCATGGCACCAAATATTAATTGAGTTTACAGGCTTGCTCTCTCCGTGTCCATGTCTTACATACTGTATAACTTTATTACATTAAAACGAATTGTTTATACTATAGACAATATACAGGTTATTTATTCACATTGTGAAATTTTAGCCTTCGATTTTAACTTCATCTAATTAAAATACTGAGTTCACCTCCTCGTCAAATCGTTTCAATATGAATTACTGCTGTGCCTCTTAAAATGAATCAGTTATTACTTCATGGAGAACTGAACACACCACCCACAGGAACTGCTGGCATATTTTTTTGTCACAAAACTACACATGTATTATTAGTTGTTGTTGTTGTCGTTGTTTTAAAATGCATACTTGCTTGACAAAGCAACCCAGTACTCTGGAGTCTACAGTGTAAAATGGTGATATCTACCGAACCCATACTATAAAGGGCAGTCATTTATGAGGTTCTATCTCTTTGCTGTTGAGACAGTAGAGTGGGAGCATGATAAAAGTATTACAATCATATTACTCATTCTTAATCATGCTTCACATTTGCTTTAAATCTGTTATTTGCCTTGCAGCCAGAACTACTATCAACTAATGCATCAAATCATGCAGATACAGGCCAAGAGCTTCAGTTAATGTTCACATCAAACATCAGATTTGGGGGAAAAAATTGTGAGTTCATATTTGGCATGGTTGTTGGTGTCAGATGGGTTGGCTGAGTATTTCAGAAACCTGGGATTTTCATACCCAACAGTCACCTTGTTGATGAGAGAGCTCTGAGTAGAATGGCCAGACTGGTTTGAGCTGACATTAAGGCTACGGTTACTCAAATTATCACTCTTTACAACCGTGGTGAGCAGAAAAGCATAGCAAAAATAGCAGAAGACCACTGGAATCAGGTTGCCATGAACTGGAATCTGAGGCTACAGTGGACACAGGCTCCCTAAACTGGATAGTTGAAGATTGGAAGAAGGCCAGGTAATGTTTTTTACCCTGACCAAGATGAACAAAATAAAATTATTATTATTATTTTTTTTTAAATAATGAGTCTAATATGTAATTAGTTTATTAAATATATCTGTGCTGAGGGGATTCTGGCTGGTAAACGTTGTGAACCCCTGATCTAGTGTATGCAAAACATCCAACCTCCATCCAGCAGATGGAAAAAATCAGTGGCCCAAATATTAGAAAACCCTGGACCTGGCAACCATGCTTCCGAACTGTTTCCAAACATGCTTTTTCCCCCTGTGTCCTTTTAACTTTCTGATTCTTTTAGTTATTTTAGTTCTCTATAGCCGTTTTGTGGGTATTTTTTTTATTTAATTCTACCTGTCTGTTTTCATTCGAATATGTAATTATCATATCCGACTGTGAAATGTCCTCCGCTATGGACCTTGACTACCATTCAGGTAAAAGCCTTAATGTAGGGACTCTGTGATTAAAATCCACCTACCTCTGGCTCCCATTTGTTAAACCCACAGCAATTCAACTAGCAAGTCAATTTATACCTTTTAATAAAGGTGTGTTAGTGAAAGCACATGTAAATATGCTGAAGTCAGAGCCCTAAATGTTTGATATGGAAATTAGCACACAGAGACTGGACTATTTAATCTGTCAGCTGCAGACAGGAAGGCTGTGAAATTAACATTCCCATGTCTAAACAGACATAATTTTTCTATTCATAATTGCAGTATGTAGCATTAGCACAGAGAGTGCAAATTGACATTAATTATGCTGTCAGCTTTCATGACAAGATTAACTAAATTACAGCAACGCAGCTATTGAGAAAAAAGATGGCCAGTACATTGCATATTACGGAAGGCGATTTGTTATGAATTAATGATTTTTATGTCCTCGAACTAAAGTGGTAATCAATTTTGCCTTCATAACAATGTTATAAAGCTTAAATTTTACCTTTTGCAACTTTGTTTAATTATGATGCTTATGGAATGAAATGGATACTTCACAAATTATGTGCTTTTGTGAAATATCATAAAACAATACTCCAACAGTTTATAATAACATTTATACCACCGCGCTGCTGAATTCTTGAATCTGGGGCTGGATTCACGAAACATTCTTAAGAATAAATTTCTTCTTAACTGTCAATTTCTTCTTATTTTCTAACAAGAAAAAAGTTAAGGATATTTTTGTCACGAACCTCGAATCAGCACGGAAGCAGGAGCGGGCGGCAGGTGTAGAGCGTCGTATCGGGAAGTTCAAGAAACGTAGTCGTAGGACAGGCAAAGGTCAAGCGATCGGGCGAACAACACAAACTGGGTCAGGCAGAGAGCGTAGTCGAAACCGGAAACAAGGGTCGAGGATCACGAGAAAACAAACAAACTAGAACGGCTTGGTAACGCAGAGAAACGAGTGACTGAGCGTATACTTCGCGTAGATTCTGGGTGAATGACTTCCCTAAGTACTAGCGGTGAGAGTGTGTGTGTGTGTGACTGGTGCCAGGTGTGTCTGATCAGAACTCCGGGGATGGTGAGCGCATGCGTGCATGAGAAGTGAGTGTTGCATCTTGGGAATTTGAGTTCTGATCTGACTGAGCTGTGACAGAGCCCCCCCCCCAAAGGGCTCAATCCGGGAGCCGAGTTCTTTCTTGGCCTCCCCCGGGGTCGTGGACCAGGGAGATCAGGATAAGTTGCGTGAAAGTCTTTAGTAAGCTGTGGATCCAATATATCCTGCTTGGGAACCCAGCATTGTTCCTCGGGTCCATAACCCTCCCACTCGACCAAATACTCCAGCTTGCCTCTCCTGTGTCTAGATTTGAGGATGTTCTTGACATGGTAAGCCGGTTGTCCATCAATTTCTAGAGGGGTCGGAGGAGTTTCAGATGGTACTTCGGTGGCTAATGGACCGTTGATAAAAGGTTTGAGACGTGATACGTGGAATGAGGGGGAGATGCGGCTGTGTCGTGGCAGTTCCAGACGGTAAGTGACTTCATTGACTCGCTTGAGGATCTTGAATGGTCCAGTGTATCTTGGCGTTAGTTTTTTACAGCTATGAGCTTGTCTTAAGTCCTTTGTGGACAACCACACCCTATCACCTGGTTGGTAATTAGGGTGTTCTTTGCGGCGGCGATCTGCTTTGCGCTTGTATGTGTCTGTGGTCTCTTTCAGGCGTCGGTGGGTGTCAGCCCAGACATGCTCGCTACGTTCAAACCAGTGGTCAATGGCAGGAGCTGCGGTGGGAGTCGCGTTCCACGGGAACAGTGGAGGATGGTAACCTAGCACGCACTGGAAAGGAGTGAGATTGGTAGCCGAATGACGTAGTGAGTTCTGGGCGTACTCGGCCCATGGCAAAAACTTGCTCCAATCCTCTGGGTTATTGGCACAGAAGGTACGGAGGAATCGCCCTAGTTCCTGATTGATTCGTTCAACTTGTCCATTGGCTTGTGGGTGATATCCGGAGGTGAGATTCACTGTTACTCCCATCTTGGTCATGAAGCTGGACCACACTCTGGAAGTAAACTGCGGGCCTCTGTCACTGACAATCTCCTCCGGAATGCCGAAATATCTGAACACATGCTGGAATAGAAGTTCGGCTGTCACGAAGGCGGTGGGGAGAGCAGGTAATGAAATAAAACGTACGGACTTGGAAAACCGGTCCACAGTGACTAGAACTGTGGTATTTCCTTGGGATCTTGGCAAATCCGTTATGAAGTCTACGGATATGTGTGACCATGGGCGTTCGGGTATGGGTAAGGGCTTGAGCCTCCCAGCTGGGAGGGTCCGAGGTACCTTATTCTGTGCGCAAGATGAACAGGACGTCACCACCTTGTGTATATCTCCCTCCATATTGGACCACCAGTACTTCTCTTTTAGGAGATGGCGTGTGCGCTGTGCCCCTGGATGCCCTGTACCGAGTACCGTGTGTGCCCAGATGATGAGTTCTTGGCGGTACTCTTCAGGTACAAATAGTTTGTTCGGAGGACACTTTACGGGTACTTGTGACTGGGGAATCTGCTCTAGCTCCTGGTCCAGATCCCACTCTAGCGCATTGATAATACATGAAGGATGGATGATGTACTCTTCATGCTCGTTGACACGTTCTGTGTGGTCGAGACGACACAGGGCATCAGCTTTTATGTTCTTGGACCCGGGTCTGTAGGATAACGTGAAGTGAAACCTGGTGAAGAACAGGGCCCATCGGGCCTGGCGGGGTGTGAGTCGCTTTGCAGTGCGAAGGTACTCCAGGTTCTCATGGTCTGTGAAGATGACAAAGGGATGTGTAGCCCCCTCTAACCAGTGTCTCCACTCCTCCAGCGCTAACTTAATTGCCAAGAGTTCACCATTTCCCACATCGTAGTTTCTCTCAGCGGGGGAAAGCTTCCGCGAGAAGAACGCCACCGGATGGAGCTTTGGCTTCTCTCCAAATCGTTGGGATAGAATGGCTCCTACCCCGGTCTCTGACGCATCCACCTCCACTATAAACGGTCTGGATGGGTCCGGATGTTTGATGATGGGTGCAGTAGTGAAGGCTTTCTTGAGCTTGTCGAAGGCGGTTTGGGCGGTTGAATTCCATGACAGATGTTTGGGTTTCCCCTTTAGCAGGGACGTGAGGGGGTTGGCGATGGTACTGAAATTTCTGATAAACCTTCTGTAGAAGTTCGCAAACCCCAGAAACCTCTGTAGTTCCTTGATCATCGTGGGTGTGGGCCAGTTTACTACTGCCTGGACCTTTTCTTGGTCCATGGAGATCCCCTCGGGGCTGATGACGTATCCCAGAAACGCAATGATGATTCTATGAAATTCGCATTTCTCAGCTTTAACATATAACTGATGAACATGGTGAACATGTTCCTCCCGGGAGTCAGAATATATCAGAATGTCGTCTATGTAGGCGATCACATGGCGTCCCAGCATGTCACGTAACACATCGTTAATTAGACATTGGAAGACCGAGGGAGCGTTAGAAAGCCCATACGGCATGACCTGATACTCATAGTGGCCTGAAGTTGTGCTGAACCCAGTCTTCCATTCATCTCCCTCTCGAATCCGGACCAAGTTGTATGCACTGCGTAAGTCCAGTTTCGTGAAGATGGTGGCAGTGTGTAATTGTTCCAGAGCGGCTGGTACTAGAGGTAGTGGGTAACGGTACTTGACACAACACTGGTTTAGTCCTCGGTAGTCGATGCATGGTCGTAAACCTCCTCCCTTCTTCTCCACGAAGAAAAACCCCGCGGCTGCTGGAGGAGTAGATGGTCGTATATAACCTTGGTGCAACGCTTCCTGAATGTACTCTTCCATGGCTTTTTGCTCAGTTACCGTTAACGGATAGACTCTCCCTCGTGGTGGTGTAGTGCCTGGGAGCAAATCGATTGCGCAGTCGTAATCTCGATGAGGAGGTAGTCCACTAGCCTTCTTCTTACTGAATACTTCTATGAGGTCTTGGTAAACACTGGGGATCAGAACGTTGTCTGCCTTGTCCGGGCTCTCAATGGATGTGGATGCTAAGGAGATCACAGGGACTTGGAGACAGTGATTGATGCAGTGAGCTGACCAGCGAGTGATCTCCCTTTGATTCCATGAAATTTGTGGGTTGTGATGTTCGAGCCAAGGAAGACCGAGAACCACTGGATGCCGGGCCGTCACAATGACATGGAACATAATTTTCTCCTGATGAAGAGCGCTGGTGAGGAGGTTAATGGGTTCGGTGCAGTGGGTGATTAAACCATCTCCAATGGGGGCTCCATCAATGGCTTGGACACGGCGGGGGGTGCTGAGAGGACGAACGGGGATGTTATATTGGAGTATGGTCTCTTGGTCAATGAAGTTCCCCGCCACTCCAGAGTCGATCAGCGCCTCCCTGGCTGAGGTTGTTTGGCAGTTTTGGTTTCCCCTCGGGTAGAGCACTGTTTGAGAGGGCATTGTTGCATGAAGTGGCCCTTCTCGCCGCAGTAGAAACAACAATGTTCACGGCGCCGTCGTTCTCTCTCCTGCATGCTCACCCGAGTCTGTCCCAGCTGCATGGGTTCACTAGGGCTCTCAGATGCTGGTGCTTCCGCCTCGCTGCGTATGGAGTGGCGGCTCCGTAGTAGACGATCCAGGCGTATAGCTACGTTGATGAGTGAGTCGAGAGTCAGCTGATCATCGCGGCACGCCAGCTCCGTTACGATGTCTGTATTTAATCCCCGGCGAAACATAGTCTTTAGAGCGGGTTGATTCCATCCGCTCCTAGTGGCCACAGTACAAAATTCAAGAGCGTAATCCGCCACACAACGTGATCCCTGCGTCAAGGACAATAATTCCTCCCCAGTCTCCCGGTTGTCTGGAGAATGATCGAATACAGTGCGGAAGCGTGATGTCAGCTGATCATACGTGCTGATAACGTTCCCCTCCTGTTCCCACTCTGCGATGGCCCAGAGGAGAGCTATCCCGGTTAAAAGTTCCATGAAGTGGATTATTTTCCGATTCTCTGTCATGTCTGGGTACGTGGAAAAAAACAGGGAGCACTGGAGTAAAAAACCTCGGCAGCGTGCCGGATCTCCGTCGTATTTCTCCGGCGCTGGAGTGGGAGGTAAGTGTGTGGTCGGTGCCGTAGAAAGCTGCGCGGCTTGGTTTAGCCGAGCTACCTGCTCAGTCAGGTTGGCGAGACGGTGATCATGGTCACTAATCATCCGGCCCTGTCCCTCGATGGCTTGCGGCCAATGGGGATCTCCCGCTGCTTCCATTGGAAGGCGAAGTATTCTGTCATGAACCTCGAATCGGCACGGAAGCAGGAGCGGGCGGCAGGTGTAGAGGGTCGTATCGGGAAGTTCAAGAAACGTAGTCGTAGGACAGGCAAATTTCAAGCGATCGGGCGAACAACACAAACGGGGTCAGGCAGAGAGCATAGTCGAAACCGGAAACAAGGGTCAAGGATCACGAGAAAACAAACAAACTAGAACGGCTTGGTAACGCAGAGAAACGAGTGACTGAGCGTATACTTCGCGTAGATTCTGGGTGAATGACTTCCCTAAGTACTAGCGGTGAGAGTGTGTGTGTGTGATTGGTGCCAGGTGTGTCTGATCAGAACTCCGGGGATGGTGAGCGCATGAGAAGTGAGTGTTGCATCTTGGGAATTTGAGTTCTGATCTGACTGAGCTGTGACAATTTTGAATTCCCGAAAATTCTTCTTAAAAATTTTCTCTTTTTTTTTTTCTTAAGGTTGTTCCTAAGACAAAACTTCAAATTCTTAAAAAGAACGTTCTTAAAAATCATCGTAAAAATAACTTCTTAAAGTTAGAATAACTGCCAACTTGTCATAGAGCACCAAAGGGTAAAATTTTTATGAATATATTGGGTTGTTTCAAATATTAAACATTACAAAATTATAAAACTTGCAACATATAATAAATCCTGTATAACTACTGCAATATTTTACTTATATAAACTAGCATACTTGGCCTATTGATTTCCACTTTCGAGCAGGTAAATTCTCCTTTGATGGTTAATATCAGTAAATGTTGTTAACTGAACACATCTCATGCTCTTTACATTTGAATATATGAACGGGGTGATTGCTACTTAAAACATAATAAATTGCTACATTTAAAATTGGGCAGTATTGAATTTGTTGTAGCTATTACACTACTGTTATTTTATTCTTAAGAAAAAAATTAAGAAGCTCTTAAGAAAATATTTGAGAACTTCTGAAGAATTTTTCAAGAATTGTACCTGGGAACATTCTTACAAACGTCTTAGAATTTATCTTAAGAACTTTCTTAAATTCTTTCGTGATTTTCATGAATCCGGCCCCTGATCTGGTTGGTAGGTGATGGACGTTTCATATAAAGAATTAAAAAAAAACCCATGCAAACAGTTTAATTGATATGGTTAAGTTTTCTGTGAGATGTTTATGTAACATTTTTGGAAGGAGTCTCCAATGTCAGCATTTTTAACAGTCGGAGGTAACACTGTACTTTCAAGTTTGCTGACAAAAAGTTTGCACTTTTTGGTTTTTCTGTTACATGATAATGCATCTTTAAAGCTCTTTTCAAGTACACTCACTGCTAGAATATGAAGAATCTAATCTTAGAGTATTTTTGTTGATCACAGTAAAATCCCTAGTGTTGAATTAACACCCAGCGTGTTTATTTGAGTCCAGTGGACTTATATAAACATTGTAGGGTGTGAATTCAACACTGTGGGTGTTAAATCAACACTGGTGATTTTTGCTGTGATCCAATGCTGGTGTCTTATCTTTTTTCATTCTAAGTAAACTTTCACAAAGCTCTGTATTTTAGTGCATGTCTACCAAGTTTATTAGTGACAATGCGATCATGCTAACACTACTGTATATGTTTTATCTTCCATATGTGCATTATTTAGAAAGTATTCCTTCAAAAAAGGAAAAAAAAATCAATGTAAGCAAAGTTTATTCTCCAAAACTTCCAATGGAAAAACGAAGCAATCTGTCACGCCCTCGCCGGCAGATGGCACTGCGGCGCGGCTTATGAGTGCGCGCGTGCACATAACCGAACTCTTATATATGGACACGCGCCTCTGTGTGTTTAAGCATTGGTTGATTTAGTCCAGGTGTCTGTGGTTTAGTTTAATTATGTTGGTTATTTAAACCCCTCGCGTTGCTGTGCACGTCACGCAGTATTTATCTTGAATGAGTATTTATGTTACATTAACTAAGAATATTGGTATATGTTTGAACATAGTAGCGTTTAGCATGCTAGCGGTTTTAGTGTCATGTTTGCACTCGTATCCAGTGTTCAAGTTTAAAGCCAGATTATCTGTTCCTGTCTAGAACGGGTTTCCTTGTTTATTGCTTTAAATTTATGAATAAAGACATTGGTCCTGCACTTACTTCCTGCATATAGTCTCGAGTCGTTACACAATATTATGGCCAAAAACCGCAAACAATTCACACATATCCAATAGGAGTGCTTGGAGAGTGTAACAGTGTAAATATCTACATGATAATTAATGTAGGTGTTATAATTGACTTTTTCACTCATTGATTCCTGTCTAGGTGATGGAGCATTGATTACTTTTCTGAGGAAAGCAATGTCCTCATCTATAGTGTTCTGTGGGCCAATACTGAGAAGAGAGGTGTCATTACGTCTATAGAGATAATGGCCTCAGGTTGTGAAACATTAGGCTGCATTCACACGTGACATTTTTTCCTTCACTGCCAGAACATGTTTTACACGCAATTCTGTAAAAAAAAATAAAAATAAAAATTAGTTTCTAGGCGTAGATTAAACACTATGAGGAAATTCGAAAGTATTATACTTTCATCTTGACTTGATCGTTTAAACATTTATATTAGACAAGAGGCAAGGTATGTTCATGAAACAATTCTATTCTGATTGGAGTGATCTCTTCCAGGATGACTTCACCCCATCTACCAGGCTCAGTCACCAGATCTCAACCCAGTTGAGCAACCATGGAACACTTTGTGATGTGTGATGTGTGACAAGTGAGGTGTCAGACATTTTCTCCACCATCAAAACAAGACAGATTATCTTCTGGTGTTCAACCCTCCAGAGATTTATAGAATCTGTGCCAAGGCACATTGAAGCTGTTCTCTTTTCTGGTTTCCTCCCATCTCTC